>NC_057813.1:727225219-727525219 GCF_018294505.1 Triticum aestivum
AGAGATCCAAAGTCCAAAATGATACATGGTGATAGGGTCAAAATCAAAAACGACATCCGACAGACCCTTATTTTGTATTTTTTTTTTTGGTCAGAGCTGGTCAGATGTCCAAATTTGTTGAAATTTAGCACAAACGTCATGCACTAAAGCACCTTTCATGCAGAAAAAACTGATATGTTTTTAAAAAAAATCGATTTTACTTCTCACCAAGAGTAGATGAGCTCGGAGCCAAAATAGATATTCGCTTGTAACTACATATGAGGACTACTCCATTTGTTCCTAAATATAGGTCTTTCCAGAGATTCCATTATGGAATACATACGGAGCAAAATAAGTAAATCTACACTTTACATTAGTCTATCTACATCCGTATGTAGTTTGTAGTGGAATATCTAGAAAGACTCATATTTTGGAACAGAGGGAGTACTATTTACTAGTAACAAAGCGTTCACCCATTTGATTGGTTGCTAATTGTACCATTTGTTAAACTAGCAAAGTGGCCCGCTCGATGCGCGGGCTAGAATTTATAAACTTCAATGATAAGTATATATTATTGGATTTGTCTAAAGAGAAATTGAAGCAAATGTGATGGCATTTATAAAATGAAGAAGCTATCGTTTTATTTGATATAAATAATATGTAAACATCTATGAATTTGTTTGTAAATATGAGACTCACGATTTAACTATTTCGAGACTAAATAACATGGTTAAGTTGCATAGGCACTGTCTTAATCTTTTATCATGATAACATATTGCGAGGGTGTCACCTTTAATGAGTCGATAGTGGCTGGGAATTAAACTTACACTTTATGGATATTCACACTATGTGATATATTTCCAATGAAACGCCAAATTAGCAAGTAACACCTTTAATAGTAAATTTGTGGGTAAATAACAATTTTGTCAATTTAAAAGGTAAATGGACTATTTATGCCATATGTATAATTTGGATTGGTAGTAGATATATAGTACATAAATTCAGAATTTAGCTAGCGGGCTAGCTTATAGTTTTATGCGACGCTAGATCAATATACGATGTTAACATTTAGGTTAGAGACGGTTGGTGTTAGATAAGAAACTATAAAGTTCCATATGAGTGCATAATTGTGAGAATAACAGAGAATTACTTGTGAATGGAGCGTAGGGAAAGAATTTATCCACATTAACATGTAAGACAACTAGACAATGATAGTATCAAATTTAGTTAGTTTTTCTAGATTTTTTTGTCTCTAAGTTATTTTTTGTTAAATATATGAAGTTCTGTACATAAACAATCTCCTAGATAAAAATTATAATAATTTTTGGTACATGAATATGGTTACAAAGTAAAAAAAAAAGGATGAAACGGGTTCAACATATTATTTCTTACTATTGGTCTTAATGGCGTATTTATGTCAAAATTAGGGAAATTGTACTACAAGTATTCCAACACACCACCTAGTTTGAAACAGATGTAATATACTTCTATATGTTTTGTCCAAATCAATCAAGTTTGTTCACTTAATTTAGTGTTTTACAATCTTGCTCTATGTACTTGTTGTTTCATAAGACACGACTACATAGGCTAGCTAGGATGGCATGGTTCAAGAATCTTAATCAAAAGTATGAGTTTTACTTCCTGATTGTGCTGATAGATCCTCTTAAGCCGACACAAAAAGTGAATAAAAATTATAATTCGTAAGATTCTAAATCTTACATGTCAGAATATACAGTAAAAGCTCATGGCAATTATAATTCAATGTTTTGTAAATTCCAGTGAATAAAAATGTTGCAGAACTACATTACGGATAAGGAAGATGAAACCGTACCATTGGATTGTCCTAACAACCAACTTGCTTTTATTGCTATTGGTAATTTTCTAGGAGTATCACCCCACCCTCTTTCGCATGCACATGTGTAATTACCCATGACTAATCCTCCCCCGTCCATGCACACCTCACGTTTGATATATTTTGTTCGACACCAACTATGTAAATAGGTTATCAAAGATTGTCCCATCAATCGGATATCCAATTGAAGACTCCAATTTTTTTTCTGATATTAGATTTGTACGCAGAAGTGAAGTTTTGATGGTGAGCAAGCCATTCATTAGTTCTTTTGACATTCGGTCGTCTACATGTTATTTTTGAGTAGGTAGTAGTAAAGCTGAAAACGCAGCCTATGCATTGATTACTTCAAACAATATCATTTATGTGATACCTGCCGGCACGTAGAATTAAAGTTTGGAACACAACCTAGATCAACGAATTGTTGCTTGTACAGAGACTTTGGATTATTTCCATGACATATAATCATAAGTAGAATTCAAGTTTGTGCCAGAACAAAATGATGTACCGAATATCCATTTGGACAATTGTTCATAATTTCTTGCGATATTATGTATCTAATATTTATCAGTACGTAGAATTAAAGCTGAGAACAGTCCAAATTGATGATCCGTCGTTTTTACCCAGTCATTGGGTTATAGCCATTACATATAATCATCAGTAAAAATTTAAATTTGTGCCACAACAAAATGATGTAAATAATTAAAATTTAAACAGTTGGCATATTTGACCAGTAAACAAAATTTGAAGTCTAAAGCAACAACCACTAATTTCAACATTATATGACTAACTATCTAAATATTTGGTATGAGTATATATAAGCATGTAGGCATGATCATGTTCCTTTTGTACCACAGTACAGACACATACCCTAGTACGTATGTAGCATAATCATGTTTCTTAGGTGTATATGTATGTGCAATTCCTTTTATCTATTTTGCGGACGGATGAACATGCGTTTCTACACCTACTTTCCATGTAATGTGACAACAGTTTCTTAATTTCCTATGGCAGCACATTATTCTTTCATCAGAAGAGTCCAATTTATTCTTGGCAACGGAAGAGTCCAGTTTCTTTTCCTGGGCCGCATGATATATTTTTTAGCAAAAAATCCTTTTAAACAATGTTTAGGTATGTGTACTGTGTACATCTCGTAAGTAAAATCATCTTAAGCCCACCATATTACAATTATACATGATAATGTTAATTTCCTAGTGCAACACGTCTATTCTTGCTTCGAAGGACTCCAAGAAATCTAGTTTCCAGGGCTGCACGCTAGTTATTTTTTATGGCCAAAGACATCTTTTGTCATACTTACGTGTATTTGTGTCATGCAAAATCGGCAAACGCCCACCATATACGTTCTTTCCTTTAAAGAGTAAAAAAAATCAAGTTTCCTAGAGCTGCACACTGGCTTTTTCTTCTTAGGCAAAGTCAACTTTTAACATATGTACGTGTATATGTGTCATGTAAAATCTTCAAGGGTCCACGTTCTTTCCCTTAGAGAGTCCAAGAAATTTAGTTTCCTAGGGCTGCACGCTAACTGTTTTTTGTGGCTAAGGACACCTTTTAACCCTTAACATATGGACGTGTATTTGTCTCACGTAAAATCGTGAAAGGCCCTATCTGTTATTTACTCTAAAGAGTCCAAAAATATCTAATTTCCTTCGGCTGCACCCTTGCTGTCTTTTGTAGCCGAAGTCATCTTTTTAACATATGTACGTGTACTTTGTCATGTAAACTCGTCAAAGGCCCACCATATATATGTTACACAGATCAATCGGTTATAAATTAAAGTTTGAATGATTCATCAGATCAAGGGCTATTATTTTTTGATTAACGTGGAATTTTTTCTAGCCTATTTCTCTTGTTCGTGGTTCATCATATATCACTTTTTATATATAATAGATAATAGATGATATAGTCCCTTCGGTCCAAATTAATTGACACATATTTAGTATAATTTTATACAATGGTACCAAGTGTGCGTCAATTAATTTGGATTGAAGGGAGTAATAATGTATACACAGTGTAGCCGGCCATACCTTTTGTCGGCGAGAAGCTCATCGAGCTTCCTGGCCAGCTGATCCACGCTTAATACGTCAAGATCACCGCCCAAGGAGTCTTCTTCCTTGATGACTTTCTCATTATCTGCTTTTGGCTTCACCATCTGTTGAAGCACGCGCTTCAGTAATGCGCTGAGGTCCTTCCCGGCATCGAATGCCTGCGACACAGACACTAGCGCTTGACGATCGAAGTCCGGCTCCAACCGCCGGCACACCTCCATGGCCAGCGTTGTTTTGCCTAGCCCTCCAAACCCGTCAACGGAGAACACCTTGAGCTTGTCTTCTTGGTCATTATTCATCGCCTTCACCTTCTCCGCCAGAGTGTTGGCCTGTCCCGCGATGCCAACTAACTTATCAGTGTAGTTGGCAGGGCGGAGTGCTTGCCTGGTCACCGCCGCAACAGGGGCTAAAGAAACCGAGGGGCTCAGTTTCTCGCGGTCGATGGCGCCGTAACGAGCATGGCGCTCGCTGATATAGATGGCGCGGAGGCGGAGGTCCTTGATTTTACCGGCGATGAGATGGCGAGGGAAAATCGTCGCGACCATACGTTTTGACCAGGCGAGAAGGCCGTCTCCTTTGCGGGACTTGATGCGGAAGATGTAGAGGTCGACGCAGTCCTCAGCATCATAGGCGAGCTCGCGCAGCTGCTTCATCCACTCCCGGACGAAGTGGTCCACGGTGCCGGCCTCGGCTTCGGAATATGTGCGAAGGAGGGAGCTCATGGTCGCCAGCTCGTTCCTCAACTCGGCCACATCGCCGCCGACCTTGCGGAGCAGCCAAAACTCCTCGCCTACTAGCTGCCCAACACTCACAATCGTGTTCGCCGCGCTATCCATCCTCTCGTTCTCCCTCTTCCTCCCTCTCAGTATTTTTCTCTCTCTATCTTTTCTTCTGGCAAATGGCAGAGCCCATCGCACTAGCTAGAGTTGAACATGGACATTGATTAGTTTTTACAGGAGAGTACCTAATGGCTTGGCTCTTTGTGCTATTTGCAAGCGCATAGGTCGGGAGAGTTGATCTTTATCTTTGATTTTTTTTTTCTGACAATCAGAGTTGCTCTTCATCTTTTTTATTGAGGGGTGCTCTTCGTCTAGAAAGATAGGTGTCTCGTGGGGAATCAAATATTATTATATACTCCCTCCGTTCGTAAATATAAGTCTTTTTGGGGATTCCAATAAGAGACTAAATATGGAGCAAAATAACTAAATCTACACTATAAACTACGTCTATATACATCTGTATGTAGTCCATAGTGAAATCTCTAGAAAGACTTATATTTAGGAACGGATGGAGTAAAATATTAAAATACATTTTTAATACGTTAATACACAATATTAACTGGGTCAGAGCATCAACAACTGGATCCACCGCTTCCCACTAATCGTCCGGGCAGACAGCACGAATACCATCCGGACATAAAAATGCCACCCAACCAGAACTTCTAAAGTCAGTTCAATCGTCTAAGTTGTCCGATACCCCTCAAACACAACTCATATGTGGGGTGGATTTAGGGCCACGATCATACTTGTAGCAGTGGCATCAAAGGACTTGTGAATTTGGCATGCTTTCTCCGGCATGTCTGGTTCTCACCACGGCATTAATGTGCTCTAGCGATCTCCTGTTTTTAGAAGACTTTGCAATGGGGAAGCGCCGCTGTGCAACTACGCTGTTAACAGCCACGACTACAACATATGGGGTACTACCTTGAAGATGGTATATTTATCCTCTTTAGGTAGCGTTTGTAAAGACCATATCTGATCCCCATGCCAACAAAGAAAGCCATTTGCAATAATGAAAGAAGCAGTTAGAAAAGATGTGGAGAGGGCATTCAAAGTACTCGAAGCTCGTTGAAAATTTATTTTTTGTGGATCTGCAATGATGTGGAATTAGAGACTTTGTTGCGGCTAATGAAATGTTGTGTTACTTTGCACAATGGATTGTTGAAGACAAAGGTGAAGGGGCAGCCCGAACCCATGATTTCGAGAAGCCCGGAGAACTAGTCCATATAGATGCAGATCAGATTTTGAGTTTTTTGCATATGCATTAGAATCTTCGAGATGAACAGGTGCACGGGGGGCTACTCAATGATCTTGTGGAGCATATGTGGATTCACGTTGAAAACCAAGAAAGAAATCAAAGAGCTTAATGTTTGAATTGTGCACCTCAAATAAATTGTATCTTTGAACTATGTATTTCATGTATGAACTATGCGTATGAACTATGATTGAATTGCACAACTACTCAATGATCTTGTGATATTCATGCGTACGCCCGATGTGAATGGATTTGAGAGTTCAGATATAAAAATGCGTGGCTGTCCGGCATGACTTTGGAGGGGCCATCCAGCGCTGTCCATGAAAGCGTCCGGACACGTCCGCGAACATTTAGTGCGCCGAATTTGCTAAGTCTGGTTGTAGATGCTTGCTGGTTCATATTTTATTTCATTCTAGCTGTGGGCAATGGGTACGCTACCAAGCTGGTGAGGGAGGACGGGACTGGGTATACGTGTAGCGGACAACCTCTTAAGTCTCGCTTCTTTTTTTAATTAATTGCCGAAGTCTTCTTTGGTAGCTTGGATGTCCAGCTCTCAGCTCTCCTTTAATTATTATTATTCTATTTGTGTAGTGTCAAAAAACGTCTTGCAAAAGAAGTAATTGATAGTCGTCTCTTTTCGAAACTTTGATGGCATGACACAGTCTTCTTTCCATCAAATTAGGTGACAAGAGGATATTTGAATTAGTGTGCCGTGTGATACGAAATGCAAGGCTGTCAAATTTTGTTTTAATGAATCTCGAGAAGAAGTATTTTATAATGAAATTGACGAGTGAGAGTGAGAGGCCGGGCACTTTGGTTTCTATGTTTCATTTGTAGTACTTTGGATGACTAGTTGATGTCAATTGCCAACTGATGCAAGGCTCTGGAGTTTATTGGGTTGCTTCTGCAATAAACTGTAATCGAGTTGGCTTTTCAATATAAGGAGAAAATTATATATATTAATACACCCAATCCAAATAGATTGAGATGAAACAGGGCAGTCTCTATCCACAAGGCATAGGTCACCAAGGGTGATGTTTTTCACAACAAGACAAGCATGCCCGGCTAACCGATCAATCATAAGAGAGAGACATGGACATATATGTGTATATACACACTCATATGATATGTGCGACCTGGTATATAAAACCGTTTGCCTATAAAATATCTCCCTCCTCTTGTATCATTCCAAAGTCATGTACTTCTCCCCTCGGTGGATAGGAGTGGTTGGAGTTTTATATTCACATGCTCTGTATGCATGAAATTGCCTGCATCCAAAATATCTTCTAACACGTCATTAATACATACGTCATCAAACCATCCGGTACTGATTTCAAAGCCGACGTCCCAACTACCGAATGCAACAGACATTCCGGCGAGCCCTAGTATTAGTGACATTGCAGGCAAATCACCAATCCCGCACATCATTAGGACCCTAGAAGACGCTCACCCATCTGCTATCGATTTACAATGTCAATGGCTCAAATGAGATAAAGCATGCATCCAAATGATCTTCTATTGAAATGACACTCTTCTATGTTTAAACTTGTGCACTTGTGCTTATGTTTCAGATCTTGTCATAGTTTTCAATAGCCGGCTATAGCCCCACTATAGTTCCGCTATAACTGTTTGAAGGTGTTGCCGCTAAATGATTTCATGTATATTGCCGCTATAGCCCCGCTATAGCCCAGCTATAGCTGTTTTTAAGGGTCGCCGCTAAATGCCATAGCCCGCTATTTAAAACATTGGATCTTGTTATGTATCACATATGTCCGTTGTGAAATTTTATATTCAAAATGTGTTGTATGATGAATTATGACAAATATATGAGTGCTAAATGCTGTCAAATATGAATGGGCATATGAAAGGTTGTCAAATATTTGGATTGTCAAATGTCTATAGATACCGAAGAGATGAAACAACACTAACAAATACCACTCGTGATTCGGCCATGAAGTTTGTAAGTGGTACATACTTCCATTGACGGTCTTACAATCAGTGGTAGACCTCCAGGGCTGTTGAAAGTGCATCTAGGCGCCTAAGTGGATTTTGGTATTGATAATTAGAAACTAAGGGGATAATGTGATTGTTTATAGTATGAAAACAAAATTTGGTCTCATGTATGAAGGTTGTTGAGCATTGTGCCCCCCCCCCCCCAAAAAAAAAGGAAAGTGCGACTTCATATAGGTTATTCTATAATCTTGTTTTATTTTGACGATCTTACGATATCATCAATACAGAACACACACTAGTAAGAGGGGACAATATTGGGAGGATGCTCGCTATATGCTATATTCACCCATCTTGCCACCAGAAAGCCCTAGGAGTACACAGCGGTAAGGTAAGTTTCTAAAAGGAACCTTGGTTTCTCAGAAATGGTATGGGAGCTTTGGTCCTGTACCATCTAGATGTAGAACTAGGAGGTGCATGACTAGCTTTATGTGTCAAACCATCCAGCGAGTGACTATGCCCCGTCACTACCAGAAATCGAAATTTCTCTGTGGGCTGAAAACCGACAGAAAAACAATTTCTTGTCAAAAAACATGATTGAGCTATATTTTGACACTTTCAGAAATAAAAACTAGATAAAACATGAGATTTGTTTTTGAATCAGCTGAACCAAATGCTAGGTGATGGGTTGAAACCTTGAGCTTTGCCCCATATCGTACAAGTTCATTCTTCTCACTATACTCCACAGTTATGCCCTAGGGGCTGCATAAGATGTCCGACATCTTCTTTTGTTTCAAACTCTACATAGTATTGGGACAAGCTTTCTCGGACAGAGGGGGTATATGTCTACAATATATGTGTATATGTGATTTGGTATGATGATCTCTAGGCTCCTTCGAGCCTTATGTGTGTTGTTGCCATTGGTGCCACATGAGCTCCATAATGATCGACTTGGCATCTTGCTAACCCATCAAACATACCTGTTGAGCAACCAGTTATCCACCACTATCTGGTATCTTCTACTATTCGTTTCATGGTTTCGTCAAACTTTATACCACTCTCACGTAGCAAATTAAACAGGCCTCGCGCCAGGACGAGGAGGGGGCCATCTTCAGCTAGCAGCTGGTAGACCTTTGGGATTAGTCCTTGTTTTTACTAAAAATGGCATAAATTATTACATATTTTCTTTGGGCTGGACAGGGGGCTCTTAGCCACACCCCTAGGCATGCCCCTCATCATCAACAACACCCTAACTTCGTCCTTGATTTGGTGAAAATAGTAATGCGGCATATCGTTGAGTACAAGTAGCAAAACATACCACAACATGTACTGATCAAACCAGCCACTTTGAATCGACTTTTTATGGAACATTGACTCACCGTGTTGACAATTAATTCGCGGTACAGTTTCCTGTCTTCATAAGCTTATCTGGACGAAGTGACGATCAAAATCTTCTTTGATCCAAGCCAAACCGCAAGCCGAGTCACTGAACTTCCTCCCCTTCGTCTGGCTAAGTCCAAGCACTGCAATGATTCTCTTTCGGTTGCAGGCTTGTAGCCTATTGTTTTTACAGTATCTTCTTTTTGCGTGTTGCAAAGTAGCTACAGACATGTCTAGCTGTCTTCACATGTCAACAACTTGTTGTATTAGTATCTTTCAGTTATCTAAAACAAAATTAGTATATTCCAATCAGACAAAACAGAGGACAAGTGGGAGGTATCAATGCCTTGTATTATTCCGATGGACAACTAGCAAGTAGTATTATACTTGAAGACTTCCGTCTAATCATTAATCAATGTTACATCCCTGTCGCATACTCACATTGATTTACAATTTGTAGGTTGGTTGGCTAATTTCATTATCTTGGTCATCTACTAGCATTAATATAAGGGAATGGATTAAGTCAGAAGCAAAGATATTAAGCCATCATATTTAATCCACAATTAGCGTTACAGAAGTAATCAATATGTACAAGTTGTTCACGTCCTTGTTTGGATGCATACCGTCGTGGCATTGTTAATGGCTGCAGTTGGGTTTAAACTACTGGAGGAGACCAGGCCAATTATAGGTTAGAAAATTTTGGTAAAGATATAGATATTACTTTCAGAAAAATGTAAATAGACCATCTATGTATGCTCAATTATCTGCAGTACTGTTTTTTTGAATTTTTAGACTGATCAACACGTGAGCAATGCTCAGCTTGAAGACAAGAATTAGATGATTTTATATAAACATATGTGCCTCCTAACAATAATGAACAACAAAGTTTCTGTCTAAGTTTACATGTGCAAGCTTACTAGTTAACGAAGTGAGAGTTGCATCTTTAGTCCAGCTCCCATACCACATAATGATGCGAAATACTACTTTGTATGCATCTTTTGAAATTTATCATGTACTCCAAAGCTAAGAATCTCTATCTATATCTCTACTACTTAGAAACAATGTAAGGTTTCATTTTTCACAAATCTCCGCACCCCCGTCGCTCCTCTCACCCTCCACCGTTTTTCTCGTTTTTTCATCCCTTTCTGAATTTCGGCAAAGCAATCCCTGGTAACCCGGTAAACCAGGTATATAGCAACAAATTCACATTCCATAAATGAATTCTTTCTTATGGTAAAACCTGATATCTTTGGTAACCCGCTAAAGCATGGTCGAGCACGGGCACATAACTATTTTGCCAGTTTAATAAATGACAACCAATCTATACTTTATATAACCAAAACATAATTTTATTTTGTCTATTTGTTTTTCATGAAGATTTGTCCCGTATGGTCGTCCTATTGTGTTACAAAATATTTGGCACTGTGGCAACGCATGGGGCACATACCTAGTAAAAAAAAGAAAAGGACAGACAAAACTGGCGAGCGTTCGTCAGGGAGGGGGGCAATTGCGAACGTTCGCCTGGTAGTTTAAGTTGAGATGGAGAGCGGTGAGGTGGCAGTTTGATCAGGCGACATGGCAGTTTCTCTCTGAGTAGGCAATTTTACTCGAAGAACTGTCATTGTTTGATCTCGTTTTACTACTAAAACTGCCAGCTTAGATCAAAAGTTCTAGTCGATGCCTTCCCTGATCAGAAATTCTAATCGAACATCCGTGTCCATGTGTAGATTTGTATTAGAATCTTCAATTCATTTTGTTTCTATAGTTCATTAATTCATTCTCTTTTTTCTCAGCCCTTCTATTTGAAGTGGCTTCTTAATCTCAACTTGTTTAGCAGTATGTTCAAGGGTAGGATGTTATACAGTACAAAACTATTGCCATCTCAGTTTGACAAATTGTTTTCTTTTCATATACTTAGGTGCAGGGTTTGAACCATATAGACTCTTTTTGACACAGATTTCAGATGCCCTGTCATATAGTTCTTTATTTAAAGAGGCATGGCGAGTATATATGATGAATTTGAGAAGAAGCTAGAGGATTCAAATGCAACACCATTGTCTCTTCCACTAGATTTTTTGAAAAACATCACATGTCATTTTTCCAATGAGTCAGTACTTGGCCAAGGTGGGTTTGGATTAGTTTACAAGGTATGACCTCTTTTACTCCACATATCAAATGTTAGCAAACAGCACTTAATCAAAGAGATATGTGCATGCTATGAAGAGATGTTTAACGTACAACACAGGGAGTTCTTCAGAGTGGGAAAATCATTGCTTTGAAGAAGCTTTCTGAAATATGTCCAAAAGAGGAGACGTTTCAGAATGAGGTCAGCTATCTTATGGGGATCAACCACTTATGGGGATCAAACACCAAAACGTGCACTACCGGACTCGTGCACTACCAAAACGTGGTACTTATTGTAGGTTACTGTGCCGAATCAAAATGGGAAGCGATAGAGGAACCAACTGGGAGTGGCAAGCATATTTTTGCAGAAATGCCTAACAGGTTGCTCTGCTTCGAGTATGTATCCAACAAAAGCCTAGACAAACATATTTCTGGTATAGTTGCGAAACATTTCTTTCCATTTTCATTATGAAGTTTACTTCGTTTGAACACAGCTCAAAATTATATTGTATCAGCTATGCTTTGGAAAAAATTGTCCTAGCTTCTGGTCTAAAAAGTTGCAGGTAATTGACATCGTAGAAACAATATATCATTTGGTACCACGCACAAAATTATTACTGTTATGGAGCTTGCACACATACACACACATGCACGTGCGTCCATGCACAGTCATGTAGTGAGGCGAATAGCTTGAAGAAACTAGGTTCCCCTTTTTACAGAAAACTATATAGTCATCTTTTTTTACTGGAAGGAGCAAAACACTCAAATTATAAATTGAAGAGTACTTAAACTTAGGTGATGCCGACTCATGCTACATGCCTCCCACAAATGCATGCTCATTACAGTACCACAAGTGTGATCGTTGAACAAGTTTAAACATCTTTGTTTTTCCTTCTCAATATCTACAGATGAATCTTTGGGCCTTGAGTGGAATATGAGATACGAGATAATCAAGGGGATATGCACTGGTATGCATTTCCTTCATGATGAATGCCATATTGTCCATCTGGACCTGAAGTCAGAAAATATATTGATGGACTCTACTATGACACCAAAAATCACGGATTTTGGTTTATCAAGGATCTTTGGAGAGCAACAATCACGAATTATCACTGATAATCGTACTGGAACATGGTTAGCTACGGGTCTTCCACCTATAATTTTTTTTCTTTTCCTCAGCTACCTTATATCTATTCTTTGTTTATGTTTGCACTCCTTACTTTATACTGCTGCAGTGGATATATGGCGCCAGAATACTTAATCCAAGGTTTAGTCTCAAACAAGGCAGATATCTTCAGTATGGGTGTCATAGTCAAAGAGATAATTACAGGTCATAGGGACTATCCATATTTCCAGCAAGATAATCCCCACAGTACTACAGCAACTCCAGCAGTTTACAGAAAAAGTAAGTTGAAGTAATCTACCTTTGCATGTGGACCATCCTTGAGCTCATTATTGCAAATGTATAGGTGCTCCTTAGCTGGAGGAACAAACTCATATCCGCACCAAACTATAAATCAACAGAAAGATCTATCCGACAAGACAATGTATTGGTATAGCCCTTGAGTGTGTGGACCCTAGCATGGAGAAAAGACCTACTGCAAAGGATATACTCGAAATGCTTAATGGATTAGATAAGGTACTATCATATACTCACATATCGTCAATATATCATGTCATAACTCACGGTTTAAATGTTTATGAAGGAACATAATATGCCTAAATAATACTCCCTCCATCCCAAATAAATATCGTTGATTTAGTACAACTTTGTATTTAATCAACGACACTTATTTTAGGATGGAAGGAGTATTACATAACTCCATATTTTATGGTGCTGATTTTAGCATCATAAAATTACTTACACTACAAAAGTCCAGTAATATGTAAATCAAACTCTTGTATGCTTCTTATCCTTTTTATTATATGAAAAAGAAGTCCAAGATTTATGAAACAATGATCAATAAAGAGAAACTAAATTCTGTGAGTCTTAAATTTAGTAGTTCAAAATAACCAGCTGTGACTTTGATGTGTATATGTATAATGTATGAGGCAGATGATGGCCGATTATGAGCTGCAGTCGGACATGCAGTGCAAGGACATGCTGCAGGTTCTGAACACTACTGTAAGTAACGATCTCACATCTCAGAACCGGAGTATCACTCACATGTTAAACAAAGAGACAGATAGTAAAGTGGTAGCCAATGCGAAATCTTTAGAGGGTATGCCACTGATGACTTTGCCTGAATCAAACAAAATTAGTGAGATAGTGAAGTTGTGGGCAGCGAAAGCATCCAGTAACCTACAGTCAGCAAGTGACACAACCATTGTGGTAAGCTCATTGACAATGAAATCTAACTTGGAAACCTTTGTCTACTTACTTAATAACGGGTCTAAGACAATGGAAGTTTTTGTATGTTTTTTACTAAAACCAGATAATAAAAACCTGAGTTGCTTTTTCCTAAAGGACTGCTAGCTGTTTTTGGACTGGGTAATCAAGAAAGACTAGATGGCACCATGTGCACTACAGCAGGAATGTTATGTAATAGAATGTTTTTTTAATGAAGTAAAAAAAGAACTAAAGTGACTATGCATTTGTGGGGCACAAATTTCAGGTAATTACCTATCATGCTCTTATGAAACATACGCACACCCCTTGTGGCCTTCTACATCGTACAATTCGGCGACACAGGAGTAGTTAGCGGGGTAGTCAGTTTTAACGACTGACCTCTCCATGGGCTTCAAGCTACTGGGTTGCTGAACTGGCCTGCCTAGACTCAGGAATTCAGGATGCATTTGAACTTTACAAATTCGCCATTCATGGGATTTGCTCGATTAATCTTATCTTTTGTGTGCTTTTCTTCTGTGAAAATATTTCTCTAGCAAGCATAGCAGCGCACTTCTCGCAACTCACTTGTGAAGAATGTGTGAAGCATCATATTTGGAATCATTGGATTCATCTCACGTTGTAGATGCTGCCCAACAAGTCTGGATAGGTACAGGGCCTGGGAAAAGTCACCTCGGTGGAAGGGTTTTTTTATCTCCAGTCATTAGATTCGACAAAATATAAAACCGAAATTAAGAGAATCTCTAGCATGTTGCTCGATTTTCTTAGCCAGAGGTGGACGCATGTGGCCTGCTTCCGTCCACGAATTCTTGCCAAGCGAGGGCGGAGGGAGGAAAGCCATTGGCGACACGTCCAACTCTACTCTCTCGCTGCTTTCTTCCTTTTCTTAGGAAATGGAAGCTTTTATTTACACCCTGTCTCTGTCCTACAGTTCTCTCGTTTCTTGGAGTAATTAGTGTCAAAGCTTTGTTTTATCTTAGTACTAAATACTGCTTATATTTGAAATAGAGGGTGTATATCGGTGCCCATAATTTTTGCAATTATGATGTAAGACACACCGATGGAGTAAGCGACTGCTTCATATCGCGCAGGTACAAGAGACAACTTAGCATTGGCGGTCCTGGAGGTGCTAATGGTCTCACATGTCTGACGGGGTTAGGAAGGTAAGCAATGCTCCCTCTATCTTTTTATACAAGGCCACCAAATAGTGTAATAGCTAGGGAGTACTCCCTCCGTTCCAAAATAAGTGTCTTGAGCTTAGTACAAATTTGTACTAGAGCTAGTATAAAGTTGAGACACTTATTTTGGGACGGAGGGAGTATTTATCCTGTTCTTTTGACTGCCTAAGAGCATTTGACTTTATTTCTTTATTTTAATTTCTTCGGGGAATTATTTGTATTACTCATGTAGCAAAACTACCAACAAAATTACACTGTTTAACAATCCCAAACCTAGCCACACCATGGTTTAACATCCTGGGCGGGTGCTACTCAACTTCCAAAGTTTTTCTTCTTCTGGGTTTTTGAATTTGGTTGGATACATCATTAAATCTGGCGCGAATTGTGTAAGGCAGTTTTGAACCTCTCTGTATTTTCGCTTTTGCACTAGATGTTCTTTCTTCCGATATTTGTTGTTCTGTTATCTTCTCAATAGTGGAACCCGGTCCAATTCAGATCAAATGCACGGATTTTTGTTATCTCATCGTGCGCGCATTCTTTATCTTCCGTGAAACTAGAAAATTGATACATACAGAGAAAATTCAGGAGAGTTGTTAGCGAATTTTGGTTGAAGAGGGGATAGCACTGCGTGCTAGCTTAATCATCCTCGTACTTGTATCGCTGAACTAGTTGCTGCCGAATATAAGCATGTGACTTTGGCATAAACTAGGTGAATTCCAACCCTAGGGAAGGGCGCAATCGTTCGGGACTGCTCGTGTCTGGGGATTCGCCGTGCACAATACACACATGACCCCTTCGCTGTGCGCATCGTTGATTGTAGCCCCTGGCCCTGCCGACTGGTGATTCTGAGTCGTCACAAGGGGAGAGCCAATCCCTATTACAGGTTGTCGCCGCATCGTCCTCAATTGAAACATTGCCTAGGCTCCAGAGTGAATGATGACGTGCCGTCCCGTCACCCAATCACGCGAGAAATGGGAAGCTAGCTCGGCCTTTACCCGCAGGGCTAGCGCCTGCGTCTCCCTGCTTATAAAAGGCGTGACCCACGCTCTTCTGCCCACACTCCACCTTCTTGCTCTTCTTCTCACTTCTCCTATGTTTTATGTTTACACTTCAATTTGTTGTGTCGTGTTTTTCCTTTATCGAATTTTGAGTGAATAGCATAAAACTACCACTTTTCGTGTTAGAGTTCCAAAAAACTACCACAAATTTATTTGTGACTGATAACTACTAGAATCGACGTTGGCTGTTTCAAAAAACCCAAATCACCGAGGATTTAACAATTGATCACGATTATGACAGTAAGGCCCGCGTGTAAGAGAACTGATTATTTGACCGTTTGTTTGACCGTTAAATGACATGTGGGGCCCACATGTCAGTGTCTCTTCATCATAAAAAAGCAAGCATGTCCCTGCAAACATTTAAGAAACGCAATCGGGTCCCTGTAAACTTTTAAAAAGCACTCGGGTCCCTCTAAAACTTTTTTAAAAAGAATTGAGTTTGTCTGGCCTGTGGTGCCGTGGCAGTGCGCCCGTAGCCAAGCTCGCCGGCCAACAGCAGCCGTGATGAGCTCGCCGGCCAACAACCAAGGCGCCACCACGGAGCTCCCTTTCGTCGCTCGTCGTGGTCCAGTGTGCGCGGGGTGCGGGTGGACGACTCCGCCACCCTGCGGGCCGCCGCCATGCAGGACCCCATCCAGGCAGGCCGCCGGAGTTAGCCGCCCGTGCCACCTGCAGCCGCGAGCCACCTCCGCTTAGACCCTGCATGACCGGTGGCTACTGGGGTTGGCCGACAAAGCAGGGAAGCGCCTCTGGCCGGTGGCGCCATGGATCCAGGACATGGAGGGCGGCGCCTCGGGCGCCGTCGCTACAAGCCAAGGCTGGCGGCGCATCGGGCTATAGGCCTGGGGAGGGGAAGAGGGTCCGGGGAGAGGAGGCAGAATTGGAGGCGGAGGAGCGGCCGACCGACGCTAGCGAGGTGGAAGGATGGGCGGTCGGCGCTGCTGGAAGGAGAGGCGGTTTCTTAGCAACGGGCATTTTGGGTCTTTTAAAACAGCCGACGCCAATTCTGGTAGTTATCAGTCACAAACAAATTTGTGTTAGTTTTTTGAAATCCTGTAGGACCTTGAAGTATGTCTAGAGGGGGGGGTGATTAGACTACTTGATCAATTAAAAACTTAATATTTTCCCAATTTTATAGTTTGGCAGATTTTAGCTATATTAGGACAAGTCAAGCAATCATCACACGATTCAAGCAGCATGCAAAGGGTATATAGGCAGCGGAAATTAAAGCATGCAACTTGCAAGAAAGTAAGGGGAAGGGTTTGGAGGATTCAAACGCAATTGGAGACACAGATGTTTTTGGCGTGGTTCCGATAGGTGGTGCTATCGTACCTCCACGTTGATGGAGACTTCAACCCACGAAGGGTAACGGTTGCGCGAGTCCACGGAGGGCTCCACCCATGAAGGGTCCACGAAGAAGCAACCTTGTCTATCCCACCATGGCCGTCGCCCACGAAGGACTTGCCTCACTAGCGGTAGATCTTCACGAAGTAGGCGATCTCCTTGCCCTTACAAACTCCTTGGTTCAACTCCACAATCTTGTCGGAGGCTCCCAAGTGACACCTAGCCAATCTAGGAGACACCACTCTCCAAGAAGTAACAAATGGTGTGTTGATGATGAACTCCTTGCTCTTGTGCTTCAAATGATAGTCTCCCTAACACTCAACTCTCTCTCATAGGATTTGGATCTGGTGGAAAGAGGGTTTGAGTGGAAAGCAACTTGGGGATGGCTAGAGATCAAGATTCATATGGTAGGAATGGAATATCTTGGCCTCAACACATGAGTAGGTGGTTCTCTCTCAGAAATGGTAAGTTGGAAGTGTAGGTTTGTTCTGATGGCTCTCTCCACCAATGAAGAGGAGGTGGAGGGGTATATATAGCCTCCACACAAAATCTAACCGTTACACACAATTTACCAAACTCGGTGGGACCGAATAATCAAACTCGGTCAGACCGATTTAGTAAACCTAGTGACCGTTAGTGATTTTCGGTGGGACTGACATGCATCTCGGTGAGACCGATATGGTTAGGGTTAGGGCATAATGTAATCTCGGTGAGACCGATTACACAAACTCGATGAGACCGATTTTGGTAATTAGCTAACCAGAGAGTTGGTCAGGTAAACTCGGTGGGACCGATTTGCTCTTTTCGGTGAGACCGAAATGTTACACAAAAGAAACAGAGAGTTTACATTGCAATCGCGGTGGGACCAATCGCTCATTTCGGTTAGACCGAAACGTTACGAAGGGAAACAGAGAGATTGCAACCCCATCTCGGTGAGACCGAGATTTCTATCGGTAAGACCGATTTGCTTAGGGTTTGTGGCAGTGGCTATGACTTTTGGAATTGGTGGCGCCGGATAGAAAGAATCTGTGTGACCGATTTTGGCTTTAGGTTTAGGTCATTTGTGGATGTGGGAAAGTAGTTGAGGGTTTTGGAGCATATCACTAAGCACATGAAGCAAAAAGCTCATTAAGCAACACCTCATCCCTTCTTGATAGTATTGGCTTTTCCTATAGACTCAATGTGATCTTGGATCACTAAAATGTAAAATGAAGAGTCTTGAGCTTTTGAACTTGAGCCAATCCTTTGTCCTTAGTATTTTGAGGGATCCACTTTCATCATCCATGCCATGCCATTCATTGAGCTTTCCTGAAATAATAGTCTTGAAATAGCATTAGCTCAATGAGCTATATGTTGTTATGAATTACCAAAACCACCTAGGGATAGCTTTCAATCTCCCCCTTTTTGGTAATTGATGACAACATATAGATCAAAGCTTCGACAAATGATAATAGAATTTAAATAACATCGTCGCTTTGAGAAGTATGTGATAAGCAAGAGCTCCCCCTAAATTTGTGCATAGTTTTACATTCGCTTTGGACTGCAAATGCACAATGAATTAGGATCATGGGTTACTCTTCCATGTCACATACATCTTGGTGGAGCGCTCAAAATAATAAACAATGAATACATGCACTCATCACCAAGCATAGTGAGTGATCACATAAGATAGATAGGATAATATCAAGCATGCATAAGTGTAGCTTATGATCAAACACATGATCATCAATGTCTCACAAGCATAGTATCTCAACCAAAAGCAAACAAAGATTGAAAAACCACCAAATAAAGCAAGAGAGAACAAAAGCAACACTCTCTCTCTCTCTCTCGAAGCCTATGATCTATACATTTTTCTCCCCCTTTGGCAACAAGTTACCAAGAAGTTCATAGAAAATGCGTAGTGTTAGATCGACTCTCAGGCTTGATCTTCAGGTGGTGGTGTAGAGATGGCTCCTTGGACGAAGACTTCAGTTGATGTAGATGGAGCTAGAGCTGATGTAGGTGCTGGAGCTAGTGGCACTGAGGTTGTAGCTGGTGCAGACGAAGTTGCTCTTGTGTCAAGAACTGGCATAGCTGATGACCTCTGGGCTCTAGGCACTCTAGCAAACACATTGGTGGTAGTCTTTCCCTTCCTCTCCTGCATGTCATCTTGTAGTTCCTCCACTGCAGCCTGAATCTCAGTTACTTTTACATCTAAGTTATAGAACTTTTGTTCTATGATTCTCTCCAGGCTCTCCTGGTTTTGAGTTAGGGTGGCCAATCCCTTCTCAATCCTCAGGGTTGATGCTATCAAGTATCTGAGCTGCTCCTGCTTGTTCTTCAAGAAATATTCAGATGCCTCCTCTTGAGTTGGCATCTTGTCAGCCTTCTCCCTCTTTGCCTTCTCCTTCTTCTCTTGAGCTTGAACTGACGATGGATCATTCTCATTCATGACAACCTCATTGTCCTCAAAGTCTGGATAAAGTGGAAAATGTTCCTTATCCAACTGGTATTCTCCTGTGCCCATCTTTGAGTTTATCAATTCTTGAATCTGAGGTGCATATCCACAACTCCTCTTCTGATTTGCTGCTGTCCTCTTGATTGTTTCAATGATCAGGCTCATGACTTTGAACTTTTGTGGCACATCAAACACATGCAACATGTTGATGGCATGCCATCTGATGATGTTATGGTCACCAGACTTGGGCAACAAAGTGTGCCTCAGAATCCAATTTATAGTTGGCAACCCTGACAGCAGAAAGTGAACTGATCCAAACTTGTGAGTTCCTAATTCCTTGTCTGGAATTTCCTTGTACATGTGAGCCATTGTATTGTGATCCATTTTCTTCTTTGCATAAATGTCAAGATCATCATCATTTTCCTCTGGGGCATTTATCAGCTTTGCCCACTCTTCAACATTTGACTGGCACCTTGTACCTTCAGACATTCAAACAATTCTTCCATCTGGGTAAAAATGTGCTGTGGAGTAGAATTGCATGATAAGTTCATCATTCCAATTTGTGAGCTTTTGCCCAACAAAATCTGCAACTCCGCAAGCAATAAAGCTGCCTTGCACTCCAGGATAGTGCTCTTCATTCTCCTTCATGTAGGTCGAGTTGACCCACCTCATATCACAAACTATGGGGTTCTTGTCCAACAAGATGGTCTCATAAAAGTCCTGCTGTTCCTTGGTGTGGAACCTGTAATCAACAGCAGTTCTTCTTCTTGTGGCATATGGATCTGCCATCCTCCATTTCCTCAATCCTGAATCCTTCCTGATTCGCATGTCTTCAGCCACAGGATGGGCATCATTATGGTCTGGTATCTTTGGCTTGAGCTTCCTCAGAACCTGTCCTTCTTCATCTTCCTCATCAGCATCCTTAGGCACTGGGGCCTTGTTCTTCTCAGCAGCTGGAATACTCCTGGTATTCCTCTTTGGTGCAGACTTGGCCTTGGGGGCAGCTTTGGGTGCTTCCTTGGGCTTAGATGTGGCAGCCCCTGATCTAATAGCATCACCCATAAGCTTTGGTGCCTTTGGAGCTGGTGCAGCAGGCTCTTCCTCTTCCATCATGGAAGGCTTCCCAATAACTCTGGCCATGGTCATCTTAACCCTTTCCTTCCTCTTCTTGCTTTCATCAGCTGGCTCTTTGGGATCAGGCCCTTTAGGCAGTTGAGTTGATGCTCTGGCCTTGGGCATAGGTTGTCTTCCTGCAGGCCTTTTGGTCTTCATGAACCTTTTCTTCTTGAGCACTTCTTTCTTGGAAGTAGCCTCATCTTCCTCAGCTTTGTAATCTTCATCCTCTGAATCTGAAGTTCGTTTCCTCCTTTGCCTAGTTGCAGCCTTAGGCAAATTGCTAGGAGTACTTCTGCTCCCTTCATCTGAAGTTGAGGGACTAGTGCCCTCACTGAAGTCCATCTGCTCTTCTGACCTGTTTTGGCTGTCACTTTGATCAGACATACTGCAAAAGCTGAGTGCTGACCCTGTGAAGAGTTATAGATGAGATAGAAAAGATGAGCATCACAAAATGCAGAGTTTTTTTTTTGCAAAAGAATGACTCAACAGTTCAGTTTTAGTTTTCCACAGAAAGCATTTCGGATCCACCGATTTTCAAACTCGGTGATACCGAAGCAGTTTTGGAACCTAAACTGATGATCTCGCTTGGACCGAGTTTCAGTTCGGTGGTACCGAGACTGCTAGGGTTTCACAGAGTCCTCAAATCGGTTGCACCGATTAGTAATTCTCGGTCAGACCGAGAGTCACTAGTGCAATGGCATATGCAAAATCGGTGAGACCGAGTTTTTCAACTCGGTGGGTCCGAGATGGTTTCGGCGGAAACCTAACCCTAAAAAATTTGAATCACATCTAATCTATGAGCTACTTTGGCCGGATAGAAGAGTTGCAATCGTGGCAAGAATCAATATGAAGACAATGTGCTAGGAATCAGACGTGGAAAGCACAAAGTTTAAGTCCATACCCTAACTTGGCGGTGGACTTGCTACGGCGGCAACGGCGGGGATGAAATCCGTTGACGGCGGCGAAGACCAGCGACAGGAGGCTGCTGGCGACGAGGAGACGATCCGGAGACCACGATGGCAGAGCGAGCTGTTGCGCGGGAGAAGGGTTTCGGAGAAATTTCTAAAATTTTGCCCGTGTCTATATATAGCCTGACCCTGTCGGTGTGACCGAGTGGAACAACTTGGTGGCACCGAGATGCATAACTGTGTTCAGTTACACCAAATCGGTGAGACCGAAAAGTTCAAATCGGTTGCACCGAGATTGAAAACTCATATCAACTTGATGATCTCGGTAGGACCGAAATGGAAGGATTGGTCAGACCGAGAATCACTAAGAGGTTTTGGAAGTTTAAGTCTATGACAAATCGGGGACTCCGAGTGCTCCTCACACAGAGTGGTTCGAATCTGACTTGATCAAATTTTGTGATGTAGCATGAATAGAGTTTGAGATGAGAAAAGCATAGATAGCTAAAAAAGGTTCTTAGGCATTCTTGTCCATCCACTTGGCCAAAAGAAGAAAGAACCAAACAAACAAAACAACAAGTGGATGTCCTTGAATGAGTAAAATATGCACCAACATGCTCACACAATAAGATGGCAATTGAAATATGTGGCAAAGCATGCACAACCAATTCTAGCATCTATCAAACAATTGGCGATGACTAGGTCATCTATATATGAGTATATTGACTTAGGAGTCAAATGAGGACATTTGATCATAGGTCATACTCATCGTTTAAGCTCAAGTGGGGTTACCACTTTTACATAATGCATTAATGTGTTCACACCATTAGAGTTGCTTTGACACAATTCTTAGAGTTAAGCTCGCCCTAGATGTGAGATCCCCCTTTAGAGGGATGAACTAACCTTGGGTTTTGTCGATGATGACTTCATGTAGGTGTTGAAGATGTAGATGCTCAATGCTGATGTAGATCTTTTGGAGCAATCCTTTGGAGTGAGTTGCACTTTCAACTTGCCTACATGGGTTAGTCCCACAAGGAACAAACAAGAATATCCATCGACATAGAGTGATGCACACACACAAGATGATGTCCATGAAAACATTAGGTTACCTTGTCCCTTGCCTTACCAACATGAGGGTTTGTGACTCCTTGAACTAGTGCAAGATGTGAAAGTTGATTGCACTTGTTCTTGCCAAAATGATATGAGTGAAGAATGTTGGCGGAGTCACCCTCAAGAACTCTCTAGTTCATCTTCTTTGGGATCCACATCATCTTGATGGGAATCCTTGGAGTTGTAGTTGTACTTGATGAAGTAGAACTTGACTTGGGGACCCACTCAAACGTGGCTTTAGGTGCTTCTTCAAATGCATCAATCTCTTCTTGAAGCTTGTCCTTGCCTTTGTTCTTGTGGTCTTGTGGTGGAAGATCATCTTGAGCTTGTGTCCCCTTGAAGGAAGTAGGATCATGCTTCTCTTGTTGAGGAACAAACTTTGTGTTGGCATATTGATCTTCTTCCCACTCAACTCCATTGGCGTTGAACTTTCGTTCAAAACCAACACCTTGATTCTTTCGGTGCCTTCCTTGCTTGTGTACAATTTCCTCAAATTGCTTACTCCCGGCAAGGCTCTTGTAAACACCTTTCTCTATAATTCCCTTCAATAAACTATTTTCTTGCTCAAGTGTAACTTGGCTAAGAAAATCATTAGTGGAATCAAGAGAACTACTAGAAGCAACAACATTGGATTTGACATTATTATTGTTACTACTTGAGGAAGTATCTTTCTTGTACTTGTTACTAGACTTGACTTGAGGCATGTAAGTAGATAAGAGTAAACGCTTGGCAATGTAAGAAGAACTTTTCTTGCGGAGATCATCATTGATTGCCTTTAAGAACTCATGCTCTTGCTCAAGATTGAGCTTTTCAAAGCGTAGCTTCTCATGAGCCCTTAAAAGTTCTCGATGATCTTCGAAGATAGTTTCATGAGCCAACTTAAGAGTGTTTAGTTCTTTAGTTAGACGCTCATTTTTCTCCTTATCATTGTCGTTCATTTGATTAGCATGATTAATTGACGTTTCATCATAGTATTCATCACTAGAGTTGTCAACAAGTAAATCATCATCACCTAGCAAGTTATCTTCATCACTATTAAAATCAACATACTCGGGATGTGTTACCTTTGGACCTTTGGCCATGAAGCATCTTCCAATTCCTTCATTTGGTGAATCAAATATGTCGTAGGAGTTGGTTGACACAAGTGCTAGACCGGCAACACCTTCATCTTGAGTATATTCGGAGTTGGAGTGATAGCTTCTCTCGGAGTGATGGTCGGAGTCGGAGCCGGAAACCCATTCACCAACATGAGCTTGATGTCTTCGTTTTGTGTAGCTCCTTGATGACTTGTCCTTCCTTTCCGAATCCTTGCTTCTCCGTTCATAATGATCATCTCTACTCCTCCTCTCTCTTGGTGGTGATTCTTCTCTTTTGCTTCTTCTTTTTGGAGAATCTTCTCTTTTTTTGTAGGGTGTCGTACACTCATTGGAGTAGTGTCCGCGTCTCCCACAATTGTAGCAATTGCGCTCTCGACTAGAAGATCTCTTGTCATTGTAAGACCTTGACTTGGAGCTTCTTTCTTTGCTTCTACTTTTGTAGAATTTGTTGAAGTTCTTCACCATTAAGCTCAATTCTTCATTGAAGGTCGGTTTCTCACTTGATGATGTGGGGGCTTCACTTGAGGCTTTGTAAGCACCGTTTGACTTGTTGTGAAGTTCCTCCTTATCCTTGAGTGACATCTCATGAGCAACAATCCTTCCAATGACTTCCGTTGGCTTGAGATCTTTGTAGTTTGGCATCATTTGGATCAATGTGCACACGGTATCATACTTTCCATCCAATGCTCTTAGGATTTTCTTGATGATGAATTTGTCGGTCATCTCTTCACTCCCTAAGCCGGCAATCTCATTTGTGATAAGGGCAAGCCTAGAGTACATTTCAGCGACACCTTCACCATCCTTAATTTTGAACTTGTCAAACTGACTTTGGAGCACATCCAACTTGGATTCCTTGACGGACTCGGTACCTTCGTGCATATCAATCAAAGTATCCCAAATTTCCTTTGCATTCTCAAGACGACTGATTTTGTTGAATTCTTCGGGGCACAATCCGGTGAAGATGATGTCACATGCTTGAGCGTTGTATTGTAGCATCTTCAATTCTTCCGCATTAGCTTCACGGTTCGGTTCTCTCCCATCGAAGAATTCACCTTGCAATCCAATACAAATAATTGCCAAACGGCGGGGTTATGCCCAAGAATATGCATTTTCATTTTATGCTTCCAACTAGCAAAATTAGTACCATCAAAGTAAGGACCTCTACGGTGATAATTTCCCTCGCTAGACGCCATACTCTCCTAGGTTGTGAAACCAAGGCTATGACCACCAAAAGCAATGGAAATCAAAGCAAATGGAGACCAAAGCTCTGATACCACTTGTAGGACCTTGAAGTATGTCTAGAGGGGGGTGATTAGACTACTTGAACAATTAAAAGCTTAACCTTTTCCCAATTTTATAGTTTGGCAGATTTTAGCTATATTAGGACAAGTCAAGTAATCATCACACAATTCAAGCAAGCATGCAAAGAGTATATAGGTAGCGGAAATTAAAGCATGCAACTTCCAAGAAAGTAAGGGAAAGGGTTTGGAGGATTCAAACGCAATTGGAGACACGGATGTTTTTGGCGTGGTTCCGATAGGTGGTGCTATCGTACCTCCATGTTGATGGAGACTTCAACCCACGAAGGGTAATGGTTGCGCGAGTCCACGGAGGGCTCCACCCACAAAGGGTCCACGAAGAAGCAACCTTGTCTATCCCACCATGGCCGTCGCCCACGAAGGACTTGCCTCACTAGCGGTAGATCTTCACGAAGTAGGCGATCTCCTTGCCCTTACAAACTCCTTGGTTCAACTCCACAATCTTGTCGGAGGCTCCCAAGTGACACCTAGCCAATCTAGGAGACACCACTCTCCAAGAAGTAACAAATGGTGTGTTGATGATGAACTCCTTGCTCTTGTGCTTCAAATGATAGTCTCCCCAACACTCAACTCTCTCTCATAGGATTTGGATCTGGTGGAAAGAGGGTTTGAGTGGAAAGCAACTTGGGGAAGGCTAGAGATCAAGATTCATATGGTAGGAATGGAATATCTTGGCCTCAACACATGAGTAGGTGGTTCTCTCTCAGAAATGGTAAGTTGGAAGTGTAGGTTCGTTCTGATGGCTCTCTCCACGAATGAAGAGGAGGTGGAGGGGTATATATAGCCTCCACACAAAATCTAACCATTACACACAATTTACCAAACTCGGTGGGACCGAATCATCAAACTCGGTCAGACCGATTTAGTAAACCTAGTGACCGTTAGTGATTTTCGGTGGGACTGACATGCATCTCGGTGAGACCGATATGGTTAGGGTTAGGGCATAATGTAATCTCGGTGAGACCGATTACACAAACTCGGTGAGACTGATTTTGGTAATTAGCTAACCAGAGAGTTGGTCAGGTAAATTCGATGGGACCGATTTGCTCTTTCGGTGAGACCAAAATGTTACAAAAAGGAAACAGAGAGTTTACATTGCAATCTCGGTGGGACCGATCGCTCACTTCGGTTAGATCGAAACGTTACGAAGGGAAACAGAGAGATTGCAACCCCATCTCGGTGAGACCGAGATCCCTATTGGTAAGACCGATTTGCTTAGGGTTTGTGGCAGTGGCTATGACTTTTGGAATCGGTGGCGCCGGATAGAAAGAATCGGTGTGACCGATTTTGGCTTTAGGTTTAGGTCATTTGTGGATGTGCGAAAGTAGTTGAGGGTTTTGGAGCATATCACTAAGCACATGAAGCAAAAAGCTCATTAAGCAACACCTCATCCCTTCTTGATTGTATTGTTTTTCCTATAGACTCAATGTGATCTTGGATCACTAAAATGTAAAATGAAGAGTCTTGAGCTTTTGAACTTGAGCCAATCCTTTGTCCTTAGTATTTTGAGGGATCCACTTTCATCATCCATGCCATGCCATTCATTGAGCTTTCCTGAAATAATAGTCTTGGAATAGCATTAGCTCAATGAGCTATATGTTGTTATGAATTACCAAAACCACCTAGGGATAGTTGCACTTTCAAATCCTAACGCCGAAAAGTGGTAGTTTTATGCTATTCACTCTCGAATTTTGCACGCGTCTTGCAGGGTGAAGAAGGTGAAACACTCTCTAGTAGTACTAGGGTGCACCCTCGGACAAGATAGGATGCAACGCTGTGCTGCTCAGCAAGACAACCAGCTATCATATATACTATATCATTGATGGCGTGCGTTGCTGCGCACATCCATTTTACAATAAAATGACCGGTATTTGGCGATTAATTTTACTCATAAACTCATACAATAAAAGGAAATTTAAATAAACATAGCTACAAAACATGAGTATTAAATTTGCATAAACTTACCCATAATTGGGTAGTAATCAAAGTGGAGAATTTACAATTTATTTCTCTCACAACATTACAGAAAGTTACAAGAACTAAAAAAAATATTGTACCCTTTCAAAGGGGAGTAATCCAGATTATGTCTAATAGCATAACGATGGCAACATCTATAGCTATTGGATATCATATGCAGTCGCATGTATAGTTGGAGCTCAGGGAAAGCCAAGCATGATCAACACCCACGAAGAAATTCCCATTGCCTTCGTGTCATATGAGCAAAAGGAATTTAGTTTTCAGAGCTTATTGCATCTACTTCTGTTGCAAATTAAGGCCCCAACGAGTAACATGTCACTGTATGACCAATCATCAAGCATTGATGCCTTGCATAGCCATGAACTGGCATTGATGCCATCCTCATCAAAATAACATGAATAAATCAACACATTGAGATTAAAGTATATAAATTGACAAAATATGCCACCTTTATAAACAATATCCAAGTGCCTTGTTGTAATTGATCCCAAATAACCCAGCCTACATGGATAATATATATATTTGTAAGTGATCACGGAGCTTTGGCAGCCAAGATATATTTTAGTGCCCTGCAATCAGCTCCTTTCTCCCTCTCTACAAAAAGAGTACATGAATTTTTTTGGAATATATGTTCGCTAAACAAAATGCATTATAAAATAAGAAAATCTACAGTAATAATATGAGACTATACATCTATACAACCCTACAGTTTCAGATTTCCTAGTTCGAAGCCATTTTTTCACTTATTATGAAGTTGACCCATACATATTGCACATATGTCATTCTTTCTTCAATCAATCTCATAAAAAAAATACAAATACAAAGTAGAGATTGATCATCAACTTATTACTCTAATCTGCTGAGAAAAATAAAAAATGAGGCATCACTCAGAAGAAAACTGATGTGTTATTTATTTCGTATAGACCACCAGTTTATGTTTACGTGAAGCTTTCCAACTGAAGAAAGTAGACAATGAAATTGATGAGCAATTAAATAGTACAATCAAACCTTCTCTTCAACACTACTCTATTTCTAGTCGATAGGTTTTGACATGGATGAACTTGATTGGACGATGGTAACAGTAGTAGCAGGAAGCTATAAACCATATCAAGATCAATCATACAGTCCAAAATGGTCATCATCAGAGTGCAAAAAATCAGGAACCTTAAAACAATGGAGCTCAAATTTGAGAAGGATCATTAGTTGTCGCCTAGCCGCTACCGCTGAAAGAGGGGCAGGACCAGCCAACCCCGCATATGGACGTGACGGTCAACGGCCTGACCGCTCAAACCCACCATTACTTCAACAGAACCATCTCAGTTCTCAAGCTCATCGTCTCCATCACTGCCTATTTGGGATTGGAGTTACAGGGAGTGCCAAATTTTTATGTATCTATATTAATTTACTTTTCTTCAGGTTCTATCTCTCAACTAAGTAATCTAATGCAGAATGTTGATTAGTGTGTTATCTCTGCTCATAGGATATTCATGTCTAATCCATGTTCCTTGTTTTCATGTTATATTCAGATGAATCAGATCTTTACATAATGCTACTTTTTGGGATACTGCATCCGACGATTCTTTTGAAGATGCACGCCACACGGAATACCTTTTGCCTTGATATGCTGCTGAAGAACTGTTGATGGTGCTCTAATCAGCAACACCTCACTACCGCCACGTGGAAACAATGCATCTACTCCTCTACCTAGAACGACTCTTCCTAATTAAAACTCTCTTAAAGAAATATTCATTGGAGGGACGTTGATCAATATAACCCATCTTGATCCAGATCCAAAAGAATATGATTCTTGATTTGGGACGAAGGCAGGGTTCTTGGAACCAGGAAATCAAGAGGCAGACTTACTACATATGTTGAATTAGCTAATGAGAAGATGAGACGAAGGGAGTAGTACCTGCTGGGCGGAAGCATGACGGCCATCTGGACGGTTGCTCTCCTAGGGAAGCCGGTTCCACCAGCGGAGCTGCCAAGTCATGGTGGATCTGCCACTCAAGTTGAAGGTCTTGGTATGGGGCCACGCTCGTTGCCATGGCGCTGGTCCGGGTCGCTAGCAAGTGCAATTAGAAAAAGTTAAAACCCTTAAAATTTGTGCACTGGAAATTAATATACATACATACAACAGGGAGTTAAAGTCCAAACCTGATCAAAAAAGACGTAACCAAAAACTACGTAGTTGAACAATTTCAGAAATCTCTAGCAGTTGATTCTTTCAGCCATATGAAAATACCTGTTAATGGGAAAGTAGTATTAGACGATATCCACAATAGATAAAAAAAAGACATGCTTAGTTGAAGCATCTGCTTAATATTGAAAGAGCCTTTTCATCGAGATAAACCTGCAAGTATACATCAGACCAAAAAGAATTGTGAAGATTCTGAAAAAAGAAATAAGACCTATGAAGCAAGTTTGTGGTGAAGAGATTAAACATTCATTAGCAGTAGTATTCCCAGAACTGTACTGCCTGCGAGTGCGAATATATATCGGCCTATTTATCCATCTCTTGTTGAAAAAAAATGCTATTTTATTGAGTTCAAAAATCGCTGAACACTGTGAGATCACGAACAAAGTAGAGATGTATTCAGGCAAACGCACTTCACTTTCATCCTACCGCTGAAAAAAATAATTCCAAGTGAAACTCACATAGGTAGGAGGCGTGCCGATCTTAGGCACCCGGTGCTGGACGACGGGGTTGATGTCGGCGGATCTCGGGACCGGTGGAAGCAGTCTGGGTGGAAGGAGAGGTGCGGCCTGGCCGCCGAGGCCGACGGCGGCAAGTTGTGCTCGGACCTGAAGGGGCCGACGGTGGAGCGCGAGCACGGTGTGGATGGCGTGCCGCCGCCAGTGCCTGCGGTTGTGGTGCTCCTCCTGGAGCCGCTGGGGGTGGATGCAGGGGCGGCGTTAGGGGTATTCTTAGGTCTTCATGTTAATACCCATGATTTTTACAAAACAGTGTTGATTTTGGCAAAAGAGTGACAATTTTCGAAAAACAACAATGATTTTGGCAAATGAATACACATGAATACCCGGTTGCAAATTCCTGGAGCCACCAGTGGGTGGATAGGCGGATGAGGGCATGGAAGGCCTGATGGAAGGGAGAAGCCGACGAGGATATGACTGGTAGTGGGTGCCCCCGGCCGATCCCATCGCGCACCTGCAACTCCGGTAGATTGAATCACGCGCCTCGCGTCGCCTTTGGCTCAATCCCTCTCTGTATCCTCATCGCCTTTGGTCGATCCCTGTCCTATGTATCCCACGTCGCTCTATCTCCTTTAGAGAAAAAAATATTAACAAGCGCATGAGCACAACACCCTCCCCTTATGGTCCGAACAGGCCCGGTTTACCCGGTTTCTTCGTTTCGGCCTCCAGAGCAGCAGCCCATTAGGACAGCTGGGCCACATGCGGGACAGACGTCTGTACACAGGAGATCAGACAGCCACGGACGCCCAGATCGCCAAATCGAACGGCTGAAAATGCAAATCGCTGTGAGGGCAGGGATTAGGTGCGGTTATACTGTCCTTAATATGTTCGGTGGCCGATTGTTAGTTTAACCTCAATCCTCATGCAAAACAACACACAGTTAATTCAAAAAGATTCAGACAACAATTGAATTCGACTCACTGCTGCTGATGCGCAGTTTTATATGAACAACAACAAATCTGGTACCGATCGAATGATTGTTCCTACTAATGGATACTCGAAGAGTACATTACTCGTACATCTACGGAAATCTTGGGGCTGGCCGTCGTCACCCTCCTGCATCTACGGCTCTTCCAAGGCGTCGTAATCCTCCTCCGGCTCAGGCTCAGGCTCGCCGCCCTCGTGCATCCACTGATCCAACTCCGAGACACCATAATCCACCTCCTCCTGTGGCCACAGCGGTTGCAGGAGCTGGGCATCTGCCGCAGACGGCGGCGGCGGAGAGGCGAGGCCTGCAGCAACAGCGGCGTCGTCGTTGAACAGCCACCGGAACTCCATGGGGACCTCCGACGACGCCGACTCACCGCCGGGCTCCTGCATTGTGAACTGGTGGTCGTCGAGTGGGGCGGCGAAGAAGCGCAGCCCCCATAGCTCTACGGGGACGCCCGGCGGCGACACGGGCTCCCGCGTCCACCGGTCGATCGCATCGTAGTCCTTCGCCAGCGCCAGCGGCTGCGGATGCAGGGGCGGCAGCAGTCGTTCAGCGTCCGCTGAGAGGGGCCCCGGCATGGGAGCACACCATGGACGATGCTCCACCTCCTCCATATCTCAATCGATCGAGCGAGATCGCCGCCCTGGATCTCGGTTGGGGTTAGATGGTTCTACTCCCGCCGGCTATCCTGGTGTCTCCTTTGTCTGATTGCCTAATTTGTTCGCGTGCGCATGCTGCTGCTGCTTACGTAGCTTTTATGAAAGAAATCGATCAGGGAGCCGGCCGGAGTCCGACTCCAATTTCAACTCTTCTTGGCATCACGACGCTGGACCCATATCGATTTGGCGAGTACTACGGATGCAGCCTCGATCTCGTCTCCTTCCCCCGCTCGGTCAACGGCTCAACGCATGGCGTCCCTTTCTCTCCCCCACTCGCCTCGGCGAGACTCTCCGTCGGCTGGTTCAAGTGGGTGGTCGCCGTCAAAATATTTCCAGCGTCTTCCACCTCTAGGTCGCCGTCGGCAGCGGCCGCGTTCCAACAGAAAAAACAGATTCATCAACAAAAAAGTCAGTGTCACCAGTGGTAGCAAGAAACAAACACAGTTCAGCAAAAAACATCTATCACCGGTTCCAGCAGAAAAACATGTCGTCGCCGCAAACCATCTCGCCGATGCAGCTAAAAACCTTGCCGGTTTTAGGCAACCAAAAAGACGGTGCCAACAAATCAAAAAGACGGTGCCAGCAAAATTGACTGGAAAACATGCGTCCCTGCCTACGGTTGCAAACGAAACATCTCACTGGTCCAGTAAAAAACGGTTGTAGCAAAACAAAAAGCCAATGCCGGCAAATTCAAATGAAATGGGCGTCTGATTGCAACACTAGTCAAATGTGGATGCAGCTTTTTCGCCGGCTGGTTTGAGCAAAAACCTAGCTGGTTGATGTAAAAACAAAAACCTAGCTGGTTGCAGCATCAGAGATTGTCGTCTCCATCACCAGCAATGCTGGTTGCAGCTTTTCGCCGGCATGGTTCTAGCAAAAAAGCCAGCCAGTTGCAGCACCGGAGAGCATCATCTCAATCACCGGCAGCTGCTAGTTTGCAGTGCCGATCGAGGTGCTGTGTCCCCCTATCCTTCAATGGTTGCTTCCCTGCCGCGCTTGTGCTCCGCTGGCCGGTGTAGGGCATCCCCGTGTTGTGGCACGGCTTGGATGTTGTCCAATGAGTTGCTAGGAGTAGGGAATGAGCAGGGCCGGTCCTGAGATTTTGGGGGCCGGGGCGAGACTAAAACTCGGAGCCCTTAATATAGACATAACAATAACAATGAATACACATATTAATATGAAATATTATCAATAACCCTTGAACCCATCCATTTAACCTCTCTTGAGTTATTGTTTTTTTACAGGGTGAAAATAATCTCTATTAAGATCACGGTGGCTTTTCAGCCATAGCCAGGTTTACAACATGGTCTATACCGCCAGCCAGCCATACTTCTGTGCGCGGATTGCTACGGCCATAGGCGGCCAACTCATGACTAACAATGTTCTGAGAGCGGAAACAGTGAATAAAAGAAATCTCTCTAGTAGCGAGACTAGTCATTCTGCATATCTCTTCTACTAGTGCACGATGGACCGATCTGTCCCGCTGGCATCCTGTAAGCATGGCCACCGCCTCCGTGCTGTCCATCTCGACCACGACCGGAAGGTTCGTTCGGTATAAAGCCAACTCCAGGCCTTCTCTGCACACCGCTAGGTCTGCATCAAGGGCATTCTCGCATGTGCGAAGCTCCCTACAGGCGCTATAGATGATCTAGCCTCTGTCGTCTCGTAGGATCATACCCCCACCCACCGCGCCTGTGGGCGCTATGTAACTCCCATATGTGTTCAACTTTGCCCAGCCTGGTATAGGACGGGCCCATCTCGCACTCGCCTTGGCCTCTGTATGCCCTTGGGCGCCTTGTGTGGAGGTAGAGACCACCATCTTCCCTTTCTCTAGATCACCCATTGGATGTTGTTGTATGCACAGTAATGAGGTAATGTACCCATGCAAAAAGCGTCTGGAAGCTTCAGCGGGGGGTGGCAGCTTGGCGTGTGTGATCTCATTGCGTACATGCCATATTCGCCACATGGTCATGAGCACCACCAGTCTTGACGTATCGTCCAAAGGATCCAACAATGAGAAGATCCACTCCATGCCTGTGTTGTTGTTGACCTTATAGATCTTCATAATTTCAACTTTGAAAAACTTCTCTAGGCCAATTGACGGTTACATGCACAATAAAAAAGATGTAATAAGCAATAGAGATATTAGGATACCAATGAGAGCTTCTCTGACATGCTTGAAAAATCTCCATAGCAGACACTACACTAGCTGGTAAAGTGAATCTCATAAAGATAAAGATCATATACCTCAACATTACATGAAACATTAAGAGAGAAAGTCTGCAATTTTTTGTTCTTCAAGATCATTGTGGTTGTACCCACTCATCGACAGTTTTCTTCCTTTTTCCTTTTAGATGCTTGCTTTCTTTCGGAACAATAGAGTAAATAGCATAAAACTACTACTTTACGGGTTAGGGTTCCAAAAAACTACCAATTTTATTTTTTTCGCTGATAACTACCAAATTGGGGATCGGTTGTTTCAAAAAACCACAAATCCTCTTTGTTAAAAAATTAAACATGTTTATGACAAGTCGGGCCCGCCAGTAAACGCACTGTTTGGTTAACCGTTTGTTTGACTGTTAACTGACTTGTGGGGGGCATGTGTCAGCGCCTCATCCACAGATTTTTTACGGATTAGCCCCTACAAATATTTTAAAAAAGCGATCGGGTCCCTGAAATCAATTTCAAAAGCAATTGGGTCCTTGGACTGTCGCCGTCGCGTCTCCAAAGGGCTCTGCCCGTGGTCACCGTTGCGCCTCCATGGGGCTCCGCCCGTGGTCGCCGCTGCATGCTGCCATGGGTGGTCGCCACCGCGCGCTACCGCCATGGGGTTCCGCCCGCGGTCGCCGCGCGACGTGGGTTCCGCCTGCGGTCACCGCACGCCTTGGGGCTCCGCCCGCGGTCGCCGCGCGCGCCCTGGGTCTCCGCCCGCGGCCGGCCGAGCCGCCACCCGCGCCGCAGATAGCACCAGCAGTCCCCGCCCACTCCTGCAACCCCTGACCTCCGCCACCAGCGCGACAGAGCCAACAGCCTGCACCCACCTCGAGTTGGCGCGAGGAGGAGAGAAGAGGGAGAAGCCGCACAAGGGGGAGCACATCGCGGCTCCGGCTCGCTCACCGGAGGAGACGACGGGGCTGCTGGCCGGCGAGCTCATCAAGGTTGGTAAAAGCGCTACGCGGTAGGCGGGCGGTGACCCTCTGCCTAGCGCCTAGCCTGCCTAGGCGTAGCCTAGGCGGGCCAAGGCGTTTTGTATGGTAGAAGGTTAGGATGATCATTATTTAGCTAGACTTTGTACTATATATCAGGTTAGAAGGATAATTTGATGATAAAAATAACATACATGACATAATGTGGAGAACTAAATATAATCTATTCAATGGAAGTAGTACGCCCATAGAAATATCAAATGTTCAAATATAGGAGAGTCAAACATCACGCAAGACCCAATTGGCATAGCATTATATATTATAAGTTCAACAGTTCACACTTCAGAATGAAGTTCTTTATTCCTAGAATCTTATTTGGAAGACTTCTCTCACAAGTCAAAAAGTGAAAATTCCACATGGACGCACACACAAATAGTTCGACACACAATGACATAAAAGGTATAAGATAATAACGAAGTACTTAACAAAGGACATCCATGCATTTGGGTCTTCTTAATTATCAATATTCGTTCTCATCCTCTCAATGCATCTCCTCCTCATCATCAAACTCCTCTTCTTCAGAATCGAATTCTCCTTCTTCATAAAGTTGTCTTAGTCTCGCACTTCTACGTGGCTCGAGCAGTTCATCACCTTCCATTGTTTCTCCAATGCCACTCCCTGGCATCCCTGTACTATCCACCTCCTCCTCATCATCCCTATAGATGACTTCTGCATAATCATCTCCGCCCTCAAAAAAAAAAACCTTGAGCTTCGGTAGTTTCAGCAGATAAGAGGACATCAGTGATCCTCTTCTCCTTGATCATTTGTTTCTTGGCCATCATTCCTGAGTCCAAAGGCACGTGTCGTGCCTCTCTTTCTCTTTATTATTTTCTCCTTTTTCTCCCACGTCGTTACAAAACTCTCACGACGTCTTACATATATATAAGCTAGCCACACATAGGTAGCAAGCCGACTCCGATCTAGAATCCAAAGCCTACACGGACGGAATACTACTCTACTAGTACTTAGACACAAACGCTAATCAATACGGCCAAGTAGACTAATCCTAGCCGGACAACTGCGACTCACGCTGCTTTCAGTTTCCTGGCCGGACTAGACTCTAACCCTGGACACGTACTGCACCTAACTTGCTAACCAAGTCTAGACACAAACTCAAGATTATTTCTAACATTCTCCCCCTAATCTTGACTTGTCATCTTCTCGTACTCCTTCTGATCTTGGCTCGTTGTAGATCCACGACTTGATGATCCTCCTCAACGTATGATCCAGACTCCTAGTCACGCTGCCAGGCGACACCATCGGTCACCCCTAACGCAATACATGCCAACGGATCACACACTGTCCCATGTAGAGACAGATCCTCATTGAAGAGGCTCCCCTTCACTGGTCCTCGAATGTTAGAAATAATATTGAGTTTGTGTCTAGCCTTGGTTAGCAAGTTAGGTGCAGTACGTGTCCAGGGTTAGAGTCTAGTCCGGCCAGGAAACTGAAAGCAGCGTGAGTCGCAGTTGTCCGGCTAGGATTAGTCTACTTGGCCGTATTGATTAGCGTTTGAGTCTAAGTACTAGTAGAGTAGTATTCCGTCCGTGTAGGCTTTGGATTCTAGACCGGAGTCGGCTTGCTACCTATGTGTGGCTAGCTTATATATATGTAAGACGTCGTGAGAGTTTTGTAACAACGGTGCAAGAAAACAGAAAATAAAAAGAGATAAAAGAAAGGCACGACACGTGCCTTTGACAAAAGTTTCTTGCGTGTGCGTGTTCATCGTGTTTTGATGTGATCGATCCTGTGGACGGAGTTCCAACACAGACCAGTCGATGCTCCCTTGGTTCCTCCGCTACAATTACCTTCAGACCAGTCAGTACAACTGCATCACGGAGTTATAATTATTTTCAGTCATGTTTTATCTAGGAAGTGTTCAGTACAGAAAATTTCTCTTTGGGTATATAGATTTCTGATGGTTCAGATACCTAGCTTCTGTCTCATTTCTCGCGGTCGATCACAGGAAGGAAATGAACACAAGAGATTTTGGTGCTTCCTGCAACTAACTGCAACGTTTTGCTCTAGTGAAAACAAAAGCTACCAGCTGCTTATTCTGACGAAACTGAAGAAAAGCAAATATCTAGCTAACTGAATATTGTGTAGCAGGATTACAGTAGCCAACGATTTCCTCTTGATCTTTGTGAAGGAAACAGAGCATAGCAAAACTGCAGCTCAAGGGATTACAAGCGAAGGACAGATCTAGAAGCATCCAACATGCAATCCAGATAAACCAATACTGTTTATAAATTTAAAAGACCATTTGTGGATGTAAAAAGATCATACATAAATTACAGATCGAGTGATTACATGATAGAGATGGAGCAACAATCAACTAGCAATCCACCGGTGATGCAGAGGCAACACACAGGCATGGTGAAAGACATGAGAGGAGAAGGGATGGTTGAAATCGCATTGGCAGCTCACCTACAGCAGGGGAGAAGACCGGACCTCAGGCTGTGGTCGAACGGAGAAACAGCTAGGAGGAAGAAGTCATGGCGGTGAATCACTTCGTCCCGGCGGTCGGCGGACGAGCGGCAACAGAATAGATCGAGCCGCCGCCACCCCTTCTGTGTTTATATATACAGATCCTAACCTAATCTCTCCGTTCCTCCCGCCGGCAAACTGCCCACAATCATCTCGCAATCTTCTCGCGATTCTCTCGCCACCTTCCCGCATGCTAGCACCCTCCCGTTGCATCTCCGGTCCGCCTTGCTCCGCCTAGCGCCGCCCCCTCACTGCTTTTCTCCGCTTCCTTAGTGCCTAGGCGCACGCCTTGCTCCGCCTAAGCGATGGGCCCGCCTAGAGGACCGATTAGGCCCAAAGCTACGCGATGGGCCCGCCTAGAGGACCGATTAGGCCCAAAGCTACGCGATGGGCTATCGCCGAGCGCTTCAGCGCGCTGAGGGGTACGCCTAATAAGGCTTTTTCCAACCCTGGAGCTCATCCGGCGGGGCTGCTGGCCAGCGCAGCTCCTGTCGTTCTGGAGCACGGGGACGGGAGGGACCCGATTGCTTTTGTAAAAATTTACAAGGACCTGATCGCTGTTTCTTAAAACAGACAGTCCCGAATGTCAGCTAACGGTCAAACAGACGGTTGGTTTAGGTGCGGGCCTGACCTGTCATAAACCTGTTTAATTTTTTAACAATTGGGGTTTTGGGTTTTTTGAAACAGCCGACCCCTAATTTGGTAGTTATCAACGAAAAAAATAAAATTGGTAGTTTTTTGAAACCCTAACCCGTAAAGTAGTAGTTTTATGCTATTTACTCGGAATAACATGATAAAACACACTAATGAAAATCAACAAAAAAATTGCATCAGCTGTTTAACAGTGCCGCCGTGCCGTCTATGCATCCAGGGAACTGCAAGAACCACAATATGAATATAAGATACACCTTGGATGGTCGAATCAGTGATGAACGCGAGCAAAGCGGGTTGGCGGCGACCAGGCGTCGATGCCCAATGGATTGAAGTCGCGGCTAACTGACGATCCGAAGTACTAGGAAGGAAACTAGGATTTAGGAGACAAGGGAAAATAAGCGCTGAGCATGCTTTCGCGAACAGAGGAAGCGTCGGTGGCCGCTGGGAATCGCTCCATGATTAGGAAGGGGATCAATCATTCCTTTTGACGTGAATCACTCCTTTTTTTTCTGGACGGAAACAAAGGAAGGTGTCCCTGCGACCTACTGCGTGCGTACGAGCGCCTCGTGGTGGGTTAGACCGAGCCGGCCAGCCCATACAATTTTTCGCTGATCACCAGAAATTTTTGGGCCATAGCCACCCTACGTAACATATCTGGGGAGGGGCCCCTGGATTCTGGGGGCCTGGGGTGCTGATTGTGCTGAAGCTTGTGGTGGCAGTTCTCTTTCCACTTCTCGTTGTGTGTGATGTAGGTGTGATGAAGATGTGAGACCATTTTCGTTGTCCGAATGATGTATATAAGGTCATATTATAGTACTTTTGGGATGATGAACTATGTGTAATGTGGTGGTTGTGTGTATGTTCAAACATCAAATTTGATCGTATACTTTGGAGACTGGCAGCATTCAGTGCATTGGATGGGCTCGTCGTCTAGTTGCGGCCTCGACACCTGATTCGAGTGCCATTGTTGTTCCCCTCTACAGTTTCTGGTCTCTGGTTTCTTCGTTGCCTTCTCAGCAGCTAATGTGGAACTGGCAGTCGCTAGTACCATTGTGCGCGCGTTTTTTTGAGATAAAAATGTTGTCTGCTCGTGGGACGTTAAATTGGCGGCTGTTTCTGACGGGCCGTCATGGGCTTCTTTTTTGCATCGCGGTTCCGCGCCCGCAGTCATGGCCTTGTTTTACCTTGGCCGATCAAGTGGAAGCTACTTTGTTTGTTTTTCTTCTTTTGAGAAAAGGAAGCTACTCTAGGGAGCTCCTAGTCAGCGCACTCAGCGCCGGTTTACGTACTGGCGCTCGAAGGGGAAACTACTGGGCCGGCCCAGCAAAACTACCGATCGACGCATGTGACGCTTGAACGAGATGTCAGTCATTCGCTCGCTCGCTGTTTTTTATAGCAGTTCGCTCATTCACTTCTGATGCTTTGCTTTGTCTAAAAAGAACTGGTTGGTTGGCTGACCATTTGGCAGTTATCCATTGACTCTTGAGAAGGTATATAAAAGGAAAAAAGCGTAAATAAGAAAAGGAGTTCACAATTTTCTTTATGGAAATATTCATCAAATTTGAAAAAAATTCATCAAATCTGAAAAAAGATTCATTGATTTGAAGAAAGTTCATCAATTCTGAAATAAAGTTCACGGATTTAGCACCAAAAAAAGAATTTTTTTTAACAAAACCGTCCCAAAAAAAGGGAAAATAAAAATAAAAAACCAAACAAAACCGTTCCACGAAAAAGAAAGAAGAATGAAGAAAACTAATAAAAAGCTGTAAGTAAACAAAAAGGTGGGGTGGCCGGGTTGGTTAGCACAGCATGCATATCACCAGGAAGTCACCCGTCGAATAATGCCCACACACGCATTGTTTCGTGTTAAAACTTAAATGAAACAAGAAAATAATGAAAGATGGGCCGGCCCAACTAGACGTGCACGTGAGCGCCCGTTTGTGAAAACAATAGAAACGGGCGCCTGAAGCGCCAAATAGTGAAATCACTAATTGAGAAGTACTCTGTGTAAAGATAACTCCCACCTTCCCATGTTGTGACAAGTAGTTTTTCCTATTTTTCCTAGATATGTTTATTCAAAATGTTTTATCTTTTAAATCGTGCGTTCAAATATCAAACTGTTTTCACCGTTAGATTCCTTGCGTTGACATGTTCAAACCTAGATCACATGTTGATAGGTTTTGACGAATTTTCTTTTCGCGAAAAAACCGAATCGGAAGCAAGGTTTTTTTTCCTTTTCAAAAGAGGCACAACCGTGCCTCTCACGAAAGCACAACCGTGCCTCTCACGAATGCAAAACTGTGCCTCTCGTAGAAGGAAAAAAAAGAGAAAACACGTTTTTTTCGTTTTCGAGAGACACGCTCGCGAAAGCAAAAAAGAACCCGCATTTTTTTCCGTTTCCGGGAGGCACGGCTGTGCCTCTCACGAAAGCACAACCATGCCTCTCGCCGAAGCAAAAAAGTGCCTCTCGCTGAAGCAAAAAAAAAAAACAGAAAACAGAAAAACCTGTTGTCCGCCTCAACTTGTTTTCTATTGTATACTTGAACTGCTCTGATGTGTACTTGAGCTGCCTATGTCACGATGCGACACCGACTGATGAAGGTGTGATTTGTAAACTTGCAATTTAAAAGGATTGAACCCTTCAGCCCAGCCATCGCATTCATCGCCTCAATCATAAACTGTTACACTTGTACCATGTTTTCGTTCTTATGCTCATATCTTAATGGGGAAGACGAGGTCTCTCTTCTACTTGCCGCATTTTCCTCTTTCTTTATTCATAAGAGGAGGGGGGGGGGGGGGGGGGGGGCATCTCGTGCGTACTTAACGTCTCCTATTAACCCACCCCCCATTTCTTCGTTTCTATGAGCCTATCTTCTTGAGCCTCCTCTTCCACACGGATGCATGTCTTCTGAGCTGCTAGCTGCATCCCTACTACATCTCATCCAGGTTAGTGCTGTCGCCCTTTGCTGAGTACTTTTGGAGCAACGAACCAGGTTAGTGCTGTTGCTCTTTGTATATATTCGTATGATTCACCTATATTTTGACACTTTCAGATCTAAAAAGTAGATAAAGCATGATATATATTTTTGAATCGGTTGAAGCAAATGCTAGATGATGGGTTGAAACCTTGAGCTACTAGCTTTGCCCCATATCATACAAGTTCATTCTTCTCACTATACTCCACGGTTATGCCCTGGGTGCTGCATAAGATGTCCAGCATCTTCTTTTGTTTCAAAATCAACATAGTATATATCAACAATATATGTGTATACGTGATTTGGTACGATAATATCCACGCTCCTTTGAGCCTTATGTGTGTTGTTGCCATCGTTGCCACATGTTCTCCATATTGATCGACTTGGCATCTCACTAACCCATCGAACATACCTGTTGAACAACCAGTTATACACCACTATCTGCTACTATTCAATTCATTGTTTCGTCAAACTTTATACCACTCTCACGTAGCATAGCAGGCCCCGTGGCAGGGACGAGGAGGGGTGGGGGGGGGGGGTACCTGGCTAGCAGGTGGTAGACTTTTGGAATCGATCTTTTTTTTTTACTAAAAATGGCATAGATGATTACGTATTTTCTTTGGGCTGAGCAGGGGCTAAAGCCCTCTTAGCCACACCCATAGGCATGTCCCTCAGCATCAATAACACCCTAACTTCATCCATCATTTGGTGAGAATAGTAATGCGGCGTATCCTTGAGTACAAGTAGCGGAACATGCCACAACATGTACTGATCAAACCGGCCACTTTGCATCGACTTTTTATGGAACATCGACTCACTATGTTGGAAATTAATTCGTGGTATAGTTTTCTGTCTTCATAAGCTTATCCTGGCAATCAAAATCTTCTTTGATCCAAGCCAAACTGCATGCCAAGTCACTGAACTTCCTCCCCTTCTGGCTAAAGTCCAAGCACTGCAATAATTCTCTTTCGATTGCAGGCTTGTAGCCTATTATTTTTACGATATCTTCTTTTTGTGTGTTGCAAAGTAGGTATAGATATGTCTAGCTTTCTTCACATGTCAACAACTTGTTGTATTATTGTATTTCAATTACGTAAAATTAAATTAGTATGTTCCAATCAGACAAAACAGAGAACAAGTGGGAGGTATCAATGCGTTGTATTATTCCGATGGACAGCTAGCATACTATACTTGAAGAGTTCCTTCTGCCCATTGACTTGCCATTTTTTGGTCAGTTGATGAATGTAATATACTAGCTTGGTCCGTCTACTAGCATTAATATAAGGGAATGAATTAAGTTACATGCAAAGATAAGCCGCCATATTTAATCCACAGTTAGCATTACGGAAGTAATCTATATGTAGAAGTTAGGTGCACGTCCTTGTTTGGATGCTTGCTCTAAGGGCATAGTTACTGGCTGTAGTTGGGTTTAAACTAATCGAGGAGACTAGGCCATTTGATTACAGAAAACAATGGGTGTCTTGCGTCTTTAATTACGGGTCCCACTTCATGTAATCATCTGAAATACTATACATCACAGCCAGTAACTGTCATGGATTTGATCCTGTCCTCCAAAGGTAAGAACAAACAAAAAAGAAAACAAATTCGGAGTTGGATTGGTTGCATAGATAAAAAAATATTATAATCCATGCCTTCCCTGATCAAAAGTTCAAATTATAATCCATTTGTCTTATAGGCTTCAATTTTTTTTTTGGTCCTAGTTCATTAATTCATTCTCCTTTTGGTTTTCAGGCCTTGTGTTAAAATTTGTTTCTTAGTTCAGGTTAAGATTTTATAGATACAAAGCTATTGCCGTGTCAGTTTGACTGATGGATTCTTTTTTTTGCATATCTTTAGTGCAGGGCTTGATCCTTCCGGTGGCAACCCCCCCCCCCCCCCCCCCCCCCCCCCGCGCCCCCGCGCCTCGAAGCTTTCGCTTTCTTGCTCTCTAGTGGACACCAGACACATATATGTACAAAAGTGACACAACCAACGACACATACATTCTTTACTTTTGCAAAGATGGCCTCTCATATAGTTCTTTGTTTAAACAGACATGTGGAGTGTACATGGTGAATTGGAGAAGAAGCTACAGGACTCAAATGCAACACCAATGTCCCTTCCACTAGAGTTTTTGGAAGACATCACATGTGATTTTTCCACAGAGTCGGTACTTGGCGAAGGCGGGTATGTGATAGTTTACAAGGTACGACCTCTTTTACTTCACTTATCAAATGTTGCCAACTGCAATTAATCAAAGATACACGTATGTGCTATGAAAAAGAGATGTTTAACTTACAACACAGGGAGTTCTTCGGAGTGGGAAAATCATCGCTGTGAAGAAGCTGTTTGAAATGCGTCTAAAAGAGGAGACATTTCATAATGAGGTCAGTAATCTTATGGGGATCAAGCACCAAAACGTAGTGCAGTTTATAGGTTACTGTGCCGAATCAAGATGGGAAGCAATAGAGACACCAAGTGGAAGTGGGAAGCATGTTCTTGCCGAAATTCCAAAGAGGTTGCTCTGCTTCGAGTACATATCCAACAAAAGCCTCGAGAAACATATTTCCGGTATGGTGAGGGAACATTTCTCTCTATTTTTCATTATGACGTTTACTTCGTTCGAACACATATCAAAAGTATCTTGTGTCGGCTATGCTCTGGAAAAACAAATTGTGTTAGCTTCTGGTCTAAGAATGGTTCCAGACACAAAGTTGTTACTTCCACGGTGCGTGCGCTGACACGTGTGCGTGCATGGACATGTAGTGAGGTGAATAGCTAGCTTGAAGAAACTAAATTCCCCCTTTTTTACCGAAAACAATGTGGACATCTTTTTTACCGGAAGTAAGAAATCACTCATTATAAATTGTAGAGTACATAAACTTAGGTGGTGCTGACGAATCCCTCATGCCTCCCACAAATGCAAGCTCATTACATTACCACAAGGGTAATTAATTGCTCAATGGGTTTAAAATTCTGTTCTTTTCTTTGTTTACTTCTACAGATGAATCTTTGGGGCTTGAGTGGAATATGAGATACAAGATAATCAAGGGGATTTGCAGTGGTATGCATTTCCTTCATGATGCATGCCATATCGTTCATCTTGACCTAAAGCCAGAAAATATATTGATAGACTCTACTATGACACCAAAAATCGCGGATTTTGGTTTGTCAAGGATCTTTGGAGAGCAAGAATCACGAATTGTCACTGATAACCGTGCTGGAACATGGTTAGCTACTGGTCTTGCAACTATAGTGGGTTTTTTTTTCTCAGCTACTTTACATCTCTTTGATTATGTTTCCACTTCTTACTTTATACTATACTGTAGTGGATATATGGCACCAGAATACTTAATCCGAGGTGTAGTCTCAAACAAAGCGGATATCTTCAGTGTTGGTGTAATAGTCATAGAGATAATTACAGGTCATAGGGACTATCCATATTTTCAGCAAGATAATCCTCACAGTACCGCAGCATCACTCCAGCAGTTCACAGAAAAAGTAAGTTGAATTAGTCTAATAACCTTTGTGTATAGACCATCCTTATAGTTCACTATTGCAAATGCATAGGTGCTCCTAAGCTGGAGGAACAAATTCATATCCACACCAAACTATAAATCAACAGAAAGATCTATCCGACAAGTAAGACAATGTATTTGCATAGCCCTTGAATGTGTGGACCCTGGCATGGAGAAAAGACCCACTCCAAAGGATATACTCGAAATGCTTAACGGAGTAGACAAGGTATGGTCACATGCTCACATATCGTCAATATACCATATCATAACTCATGGTTGAAAAGCTTTTGATGGACCATAATATGACACTAAATATTACAACATAACTCCATATTTTATGCTGATTTTAGCATCATAAAATCATTTACACTACAACAGTCTTATGATATGTAAATCAAACTATATTATGTTTCTTATCTTTTTTTACTTGTATGAAAATGAAGTCCAAGATTTATGAAACGTTAAATCAACAAAGAAAAACTTAATTCTGCGACTCTTAAATCTATTAGTTGAAATTTGTAACCACCTGTATACTTTGGTGTGTACATGTATAATGCATGAGAAAGATGGTGGCCAATGATGAGCTGCAGTCAGACATGCACTGCAAGGACATGCTGCAGGCTCTGAACACTACTGTGAGTAACGATCCCACATCCCAGAACCGGAGTATCACTAACGACATGTTAAACAAAGAGACAGATAGTAAATTGGTGGCTAATGTGAAATCGGTGGAGGGTTTGTCACTGACACCTTTACCAGAATCAAACAAAATCAGTGAGATAGTGAAGGGGTGGGCAGAAAAGGCATCCAGTAAGCCACAACCAACAAGCGACACAACCATTGTGGTAAGCTCACTGACACTGAAATCTACTCCCTCTGTAAACAAATATAAGATTGTTTAGATCACTAGAGTAGTGATCTAAACAGTCTTATGTTTGTTTACAGAAGGAGTAACTTGTAAACCTTCGTCAACTTAATAACCGGTGTACGACAAAGGTACTTTTTGTGCATTTTACTACGACCAAATAATTAGAAAACTGAGTTATTTTTCTAAATGAATGATGTTTTGGACAGGTTATTAAGAAACACGAGATGGAATGTTATGTAACAATAGAATATTATTTGAATGAAGTAATTAGAAAGAACTAAAGGGACAATCCATCCGCGTTATAGGATTTAGAAGAGGTCTTGCATTAAGGGACTTTTGTTCAAACACATGAAGAAATATTTTTAATACCACGAGATAGCACCACTATAGCATGCTATAGCTTTTATCAGAGGTCCACCGCTAAGAGGCATAGCCCCACTATTTAAAACTAGGGGACAATGCAAATAAATGTAATAACAGAGCACATGAATCAGCAGATTAGAACACGTCTTTAGGTTCTGGGGAAAAAAACAGAATACTGAATAAATGCTGTGGAAATAAATGGATGGAACCAATGGAAGCTAAATATATCCAGTGATTGCTTGCATTTTTATTTCTATTTCCTTTCATGGTTTGATGAGTAAGGTAGCAATCACATTTGAGTTCATATTTTTTGACATGTCTTGTTTCAAACACGAGTTGTTGTCCACTGATTGGTTGCTTTTGTTTCGCTTTAATTTCATGCATTTACCATCCATGTAGCAAGCAATCCCAGCTTTAACACAGGTATGGACTTTTCATCTCACTTCAATAGATCCTCCAACTTTGATTTCGCTTCTAAAATGTTGACCAGAATTTTGTTGGTTCAGATCATATCTAGGGAGATACCTAAGAAGCGCATGGTTTCACTAGACGTAAATCTGACAGAGTCATGGTGCGTACCCCGCACATATAATATGGATATCATAATATTCATTCTTTTGTCACCAGTTATCCGATAAATCATTATTTCTAAGTCAACTAAATTTCAGATCGTGAAACCGAGAGTTCACGAAAACTTATTTGTAACTTTGTACTTGTAGAAATGTGCAACTACCGAATTGCATATTTGTAAAACAGAAGTAGAACATAATTTATTATGTGGCTATCTAGTTTTTGCAAAAATGTCAAGATTGTCAAATTACTAATAGGATTTCTTTTTCGACTTAGAAATAGACGATCCGTCTAAGATCCAAACATTTTTCTTGGCATGAGTGCATTAATTGGATGTATCCTCGGTTGATGTTTTTTCCTCATTACACAGGATTGCAACAGGCCATGAAGATGGATATATTGATATATGTGATTATATCATGCAGGTAAATTATCTTATTCTAATTTGGGTTGTGTGCATCTGCAGATGCAGAAGTTGCAGAAGAGTTATCTTTCATTTTCTTTGAATGTTAGCAGAAGAGCTGACAAATCCATTTAATATAAAGATGTATTACATGTAACTGCCCAAGGAGGAATGCACCCCATAAGACGAGTGCCAAAAAAGAAGAGAAGAAATAGGGTTGCTCGATTTATTGAGGAAATCCGACAAAGACCTAAAATAACGCCTAGCTAGACTAGCCCTAAAACACAACAGTACATAAAACATGCCAGAAGGCCAACACCCGTTAACACACCCTGCTGGGCACTAGAGCGCCTTCGCCGCTACCAGATTGCACACTGAAAAATCATTGTTTCAATCTAGGCTGCCAGAAGCATATCCACGAATCATGACGACACTAAAGAGGAAAGCTATGTACAATAGAGAAAATATATGCCGCTTCAATCCACGAGATTTGCTGCCATAACTCACTAGTGCACCTTGTAAATGGAGGATGCTTCTGCTGCTCCCACGGAGAAGTCATGCTATCTGCCTCAACCACCTCCATGATTCATGAGTCTCTCTAACCAAGTCCAACTCCAAGGTGATGCCCCGAGCAAAGCCGCTAGTGTTGTCATCCTCTGGTATAGGAGGCAGGATCTAGGATTTTCCAAGTACGTTGCTGGGAAAGGGTGGAAGGACTGCCACATCGACGCCTTCAACAAGGGAACGGTGCCCGTAGACACCGCCAACGACGACTTCAGCCGCAACCGAAGTACAACTTTCGCCGGAACCTAGCCTATAGGATCGAAAGTATGCCTAGAGGGAGAGTGATTAGACTACTTGACCAAATAAAAATCTAGCCTTTTCCCAATTTTAAGTCTTGGGAGATTTTAGCCACTTTACACAAGTCAAGCAATCAACCAACACATGCAATTCTAAGAGTATAGCAGCGGAATGTAAAACATTGCACATGAAGGTAAATGGAGGGGATTGGAAAGTGCAAACGCAATTGGAGACACGGAGATTTTTTGCGTGGTTCTGATAGGTGGTGCTATCGTACATCCACGTTGATGGAGACTTCAACCCACGAAGGGTATGGCTGCGCGAGTCCACGGAGGGCTCCACCCATGAAGGATCGATGAAGAAGCAACCTTGTCTATCCCACCATGGCCATCGCCCACGAAGGACTTGCCTCATTAGGGTAGATCTTCATGAAGTAGGCGATCTCCTTGCCCTTACAAACTCCTTGGTTCAACTCCACAATCTTGACGGAGGCTCCCAAGTGACACCTAACCAATCGAGGAGACATCACTCTCCAAAAGGTAATAGATGGTATGTTCAAGATGAACTCCCTGCTCTTGTGCTTCAAATGATAGTCTCCCCAACACCCAACTCTCTCTCATAGGATTGGATTTGGTGGAAAGATTATTTGAGTGGAAAGCAACTTGGAGAAGGCTTGAGATCAAGATTTATGTGGTTGGAATGGAATATCTTGACCTCAACACATGAGTACGTGGTTCTCTCTCAGAAAATGAATGCTGGAAGTGTAGGCACGTTCTGATGGCTTTCTCCGCGAATGAAGAAAGGGTGGAGTTGGTCAGGCAAACTCGGTGGGACCGATTCACTCATCTCGGTGAGACGGAAACGTTACGAAAGGGAAACAGAGAGTTTTCATTGCGAACTCGGTGGGATCGATCGCTCATCTCGGTTAGACCGAAACGTTACGAAGGGAAACAGAGAGATTGCAATCCCATCTCAGTGAGACCGAGATCCCTATCGGTGAGACCGAAGTGACTAGGGTTTCTAGCAGTGGCTATGTCAATGTAACTCGGTGGCACCGGATAGATCAAATCGGTGGGGCCGAATTTGACTTTTGGTTTCGGACATATGTGGATATGAGAAAGTGGTTGAGGGTTTTTGGAGCATATTACTAAGCACTTTGAGCAAGCAAGCCATTAAGCAACACCTCATCCCCTTTTAATAGTATTGGCTTTCCTATGGACTCAATGTGTTCTTGGATCACTAAAAGTAAAATGTAGAGTCTTGTGCTTTAGAGCATGAGCCAATCCTTTGTCCTTAGCATTTTGAGGTGTCCACATTCCTAATCCATGCCATGCCAATCATTGAACTTTCTTGAAATATTCATCTTGAAATAGCATTAGTTCAATGAGCTATATGTTGTTAATAATTACCAAAATCACCCAGGGATAATTGCACTTTCAATCTCCCCCTTTTTGGTAATTGATGACAACATATAGATCAAAGCTTCGACAAATGATAATAGGATTGAAAATTTGAAATTTATCGTCACTTTGAGTAGTATGTGATAAGCAAGAGCTCCCCCTAAATTTGTGCATTATTTAAGATTTGCTTTTGAATACAAATGCACAATCGATTAGTATCATGGGTTACTCTTCCATGTCACATACATCTTGGTGGAGTGCTCAAAATGATTGCAATTAAAAGCATGCACTCATCATCAAGCAAAGTGAATGATCATATATGGATATAAGAGATAATATCATCCAAGCAAACATTAAAGTTGCATATGATCAAACACATGATCATACAAGTATCTCACACAAGGACATAAGGTATTAAGCAAGCACACAATAAAGTTCAACCCAACAAATAGCAAGAGAGACAAAAAGCAACACTCTCTCTCGAAGCCTATGATCTATACATATTTCTCCCCCTTTGGCAACAAGTTACCAAAAAGTTCAAATATACATAGTGATACGCGTCTCTCAGGCTTGGTCTTCAGGTGTAGAGAGAACTCCTAGGATGAAGGCATCAGTTGATGTAGTTGGAGCTAGTGGAGTGGCTGCTAGAGGTGGTACTGAAGCTGTAGCTGCTGGTGCTGATGCGGTAGCTTTAGTATCTAGTACTGGCACTGCAGCTGACCTCTGACCTCTAGGCACTCGCTGAAAATATTCTGTAGTTGACTTCCCTTTCTTCTCCTCTGCATCCTCCTGGAGCTGCTCAACTCTTGTCTGCATCTCAGTCACTTTCAGATCAATATCATAGAATTTTTGTTCAATGAACCTCTCCAAACTCTCCTGATTCTGAGTTAGGGTGGCCAACCCCTTCTCAATCCACAAAGTTGATTGGATCTGCTATCCAAGTTGATCTTGTTTGCTCTACAAGAACACTTGAGATGCCTCTTCAACATTTGGCATCTTTGCAGCTTTGTGTGTCTTTGCCTTAGCTCTCCTCTCTTGTGCTTGCACTGATGAAGATTCATTCTCATCCATTACAACTGTGTTGTCTTCAAATTCTGGCTTGAGAGGAAAGTGCTCCTTGTCCAACAAGTAAGTGCCTTTGCCCATCTTTGAGTTGATGAGCACCTGAATGTGTGGAGCATACCCACAAGATCTTTTCTGATCAGCAGCTGTCCTCTTGATTGTCTCTACAATCAGTGTCATGACCTTGAATTTTTTAGGCACATCAAAAATATGAAGCAAGTTGATTGAATGTCCTCTTATCATCCTAAGATCTCTAGATTTTGGCAACAGATGCCTTAATATGGTGTTGATACCTAATTTCTAGAATAGGGCTGTGGGCAGGAGGGCTTTATTTGTGCATAGTAGGCGAACCAGACGACAAATATTTCACTAATACCAACTTATGAGTTTCCAGGGCTTCATCAGGAATTTCCCTATACATACTTGCCATGGAGTTGTGGTCTTTCTTCTTCTTGGCATACACATCCAAATCATCCTCATGGTCTTCTGGAGCATTGATCAACTTTGCCCGTTCCTTAATAGTTGTCTAGTACCTTGTACCTTCAGACATCCACTCTATCCTTCCATCTGGATAGAAATGAGCAGTGGAGTAGAATTGCATGATTAGCTCATCATTCCATTTGGTGAGCTTCTGTCCAACAAACTTTTCAACTCCACAAGATTTGAAGTTGTCATATACACCTGGAAAGTGATCTACATTCTCTCTAATATATTCCCAATCAACCCATCTCATATCACAGACAATTGGCTTCTTGTCAAGCAGAATGGTCTCATAGAAATCTTGATGTTCTTTGGTGTGAAACCTATAGTCCATAGCAGTTCTCCTTCTCACAGCATATGGATCAAACTGTATCCAAAGTCTCAATCCTGCATCCTTTCTGATGTTCATGTCCTCTGCCACTGGATGAGTGTCATTGTGGTCTGGAATCTTTGGTTTAAGCTTTCTGAGCACTTGGGCTTCAGCATCTTCTTCTTCATTCATTTCAGGCACTGGGGCCTTGTTCTTCTCCTCAGCAGGAATTTTCTGGTGCTTCTCTTGGGTGCAGGCTTGGTGGTTTGAGCAACAGCTTTGGGAGAAGGTTTGGGCTTAGAAGTAGCAACCTCTGACATGATTGCATCTCCCATAAGCTTTTGTGACTTGGGTGCTGGTGCAGCATCGTCTTCCTCTTCCTCTTCTGATGGATCTCTCGTCATGGAGGGCTTGCCAATAACTCTGGAAATGGTCTTCCTGGCCCTCTTCTTCTTCTTGGCATCTCCAACTGCCTCACCATCATCTGATTCTATTGTGAATTTCATGGTTTCTCCTATTGGAACTTTCCTTGGCTTTGACATTGGGACTCACCTTGCTGGTGCCTTCTTATGCAACCCTGGCTTAGTTGCAGCACCAGTGCCATACGCTTTCTTCAACACTTTCTTCTTTGAGGTGGCCTCATCCTCAACAGCCACATAGTCCTCATTCTCAGAGTCTGAGATTATCTTCTTTCTTGTTCTAGTGGCTGCCTTGGGCAAGTTACTTGGTGTTCTCCTGCTGCCCTCATCATAGCTGCTTGAGGTACTAGTGCCCTCACTCATTTGCACTTGCTCTTCACATTTATTCTGGCTATCACTCTGGTCAGACATCTTGGCAGGCAAACTGACAGCAAACCCTGTGAATAGATATAGATGAGGTAGAGTGGATGAGCATCACAAAGAGCAGAGATCTTTGCAAAACAAATGAGTCAAAAACTTAGTTTTAGTTCTCTAGTGAAATGATTTCGGAGCTACCTAATTGATAAACTCGGTGATACCGAAGCAACATTTGGAGCCTAAACTAGTGAACTCGGTCAAACCGACTTTGGTAATAAGCTAACCAGAGAGTTGGTCTAGCAAACTCGGCGGGATCGATTTGCTCATCTCGGTGGGATCGATTTGCTCATCTCGGTGGGAAACAGAGAGTTTGCATTGCGAACTTGGTGGGACCGATTGCTCATCTCGGTTAGACCGAAACGTTATGAAGGAAAATAGAGAGTTTGCAATCCCATCTCGGTGAGATCGAGATCCCTATCGGTGAGACCGAAGCGACTAGGGTTTCTGGCAGTGGCTATGTCAAATGAACTCGGTGGCGCCGGATAGATCAAATCGGTGGAGCCGAGTTTGACTTTTGGTTTGGGACATATGTGGATATGAGAAAGTGGTTGAGGGTTTTTGGAGCATATTACTAAGCACTTTGAGCAAGCAAGCCATTAAGAAACACCTCATCCTCTTTTAATAGTATTGGCTTTCCTATGGACTCAATGTGATCTTGGATCACTAAAAGTAAAATGCAGAGTCTTGAGCTTTAGAGATTGAGCCAATCCTTTCTCCTTAGCATTTTGAGGGGTCCAGATTCCTAATCCATGCCATGCCAATCATTGAACTTTCGTGAAATATTCATCTTGAAATATCATTAGTTCAATGAGCTATATGTTGTTAATAATTACCAAAACCACCCAGGGATAGTTGCACTTTCATAGCCCACTCAACCCCATGACAGTCAGCCTATAGGGCTAACCAGCTCCATGATAGGCAAGCATATCGTTGCATCTTGCCCCTGCACAACACACATAGAGAACTCCTCCACCATAGGCCCACAGAACCCAAATCGGTCTCCGCCGCCATAAGCCACCGTACGCGAGTCCGCACCAAACCCCTCGCGCAGACCATCTTCTATTTTCTGAAAGAAATAAAGTAAATTACCGTGTTCTGTGTGTGCCAGCATTTCATTTTTTTATGTGGAACACATTCCATTGACTTTGTGCGGAAGAATCACGGGACATAGCACTGATTACATCATCTGGATTTTATCTAAAGAAAGTCGTGGTAGCCCTGAGCACCTCTAAGGGCATCTCCGGCGAGAAGAAGAAGGAACTCGCCGGCATTGTAGCCGGCTTGGTGGCCAACCGAGCCAAATGGGCGTAGGATGGCTTGCCGTGAGGTCTCTGGAGGAGCAACTCGAAGCTCCACCACCCTCGCTCCTTCTAGCCACAACCAAGGGCGAGGCGTGGCTTACGGAGGAGCAAATCGCCCGCACGACCATCGTGGCAGGCATGGACTAGTAGCAGGCTCCGAACCTGTCCTACAATTCCGCCCGTGCCATCCACACTAGTAGTAAAACACCTATTTGTCCCGGTTCATAAGGGCCTTTAGTTCCGGTTCATGAACCGGGACTAATGGGTCGTTACTAATACCTCCCCCCTTTAGTCCCGGTTCTAACACGAACCGGGACAGATGGTCCTTCACGTGGCCGGTGCGCCGAGCCCAGGCAGGGGGGCCATTGGTCCCAGTTGGTGGCACCAACCGGGACCAAAAGGCATCCACGCGTCAGCATTCTAGTGGCTGGGGTTTTTGTTTTTTTTTGAAAGGGGGGGGGGGGTTGGGGGTTTTGGGGGTTAATTTAGGTGTTTGATATATTGTGTTAGCTAGCTAATTAATAGAGAGAAGTGTCCTCTCTTATGTCCGTGCTTGGTTGACGCTACGTACTATATACATATAGCCCTCGACACGCTAGCTAGTAAGAAAATGAAGGGAACCATCGAGTACAGAAGTCCGTCATGCATACCGAGAGAAATGATCGATCGACCTCTCCTTCTCCTAGAGATTGGTCGAACAACAAGTTTTCGTATCATGTACGTCCGACGCTACTGGCTACATACATGTACAATATATAAGATCTCTCAATTACAGTCCCCTAGTATTTGAAATCCACTTCCACATGGTATTCTCCGGCTTTATTGATGACGTGGTCAAGAAATAATCCCGCCAATTCCTCTTGAATTGCTTTAATGCGATCTGGTTCTAGGAGTTCATTCCGCATCTGCCACGTCTAATTTGAAGAAGGGGGTTAATTAATACATATATATGAATGAAACTCAACAGAAATGATGGTGTAATAAAATGAAATTGTGAATATTATTAATTGCTTACGCACTTCATATTGTCTTGGAGAGTAGCCCCGCTTGTTTTTCAAAGTCGCGTTGTAGATGAACTCGCACACGTAGTATCCACAGAAATCATTCCCTTGTTCCTGCCACAAGCACTTTACGAGAAATAGAGGTCAATCAAACTGATAATGAAGCATTATAAATGGCATTGATGAAAGTATAGCTATAGAATCAACGGGAGATGCGCACAACGGGTATGTATATCGCAGCTCCTTCGGCGGTCCCGGAGCTTTTGCGGTGAACTGTTTCCAAACCCTGCAAGACAAAGAAAATAATTATTATTACTTGAGATAACAGGAAATGAACAAAAAGTTGCCGCTGTGGTGCGATAATGATCGGTTAATTGAACTTACTTGCTGAGCATTTCATTCATGTTCGCATAGGTGCTGGGATCTTTCCGTCTCGACTCTAAGACGATTACTAGTCCACGCTCAAGCTTAATGTCCAGAAGAATATAGTGGAACCTGCACACGCATGCATAACTCATCAATTACATTACTATAACCTCGCTCGAGTAATAAGGGAAACCGAATATGCAAACGATCAGTAACACTCACTTGTCGTTATAAGGAAAGAGTATGGTATCTTTGTTTTGATTTTTCATCAACGATTGTAGCAAGTTGTCCTCGGCCTCTTTGACGTGCTTTTCAACCAGAAATACATCTATGATATTTGTGTTAATGAACCCAATATCATAGATTTCATTTTTTTTGCACTTGACGATCTTCAATCTGCATAATATATTGAGAATAATTAATTATAAATACATGCAATGAAAGAGCCGAGCTATATATAGAGACTTAATGACAGAAATAGTACTTATAGGCAGTAGCAAAAGACCGTTAATTTATCGATGGCCTTTTGATTGAAGAACGCGAAGAACTCCTCAAATGGAACACACATCAGATTAGTTCCAACGAGGTCCTGCTCCTCTTTAATGTTTAGATACAAACAATTCGTCTCCCCAGACTCTCTGCAGGTTTTCATGTACCAAGTATGGAATCTTCGCATCATCGTTGTTAGAGATTTTTCATCTTTGACGAGAGGCTTCCCGTGCTCGTATCTGTGTTCTTCCACCTTCATGTATTCAGGAAGTGCATCATCAGGCAGGTAATCTTGTAGATTGCCATAACCGGCCACCATCCCGGAACATTAGCGACGATGTTGCCGCTAGACACATTGAGCAGGGGGCATGATTGGTTTGCTTGTTTGCCAAGCTGGTCAATATTTTTCTTAGCTGCTCGTTCTTTTGCTCTTTGATGTCTGACTGTACTTCCCGACCGCTCCGCTTGGAGACATGTCTGTTCAGTAATGCGCTCATAGTTGGTTCTCAGCGGAGACTTTGCCGGTTTCCTCAGGGCAGCCAGAGTGCGCTTCGCTTTCACCGGATCTACCTTCTCCTCCGGAGGTGGACGTCTCTTTGCTTTCAACCCTGCAAACTAGTCATCCACTTCGGTCTACGCGATCTTCGCGTTTTCCTCCTCGGTCCTCTCGTACGGTAACTTCTCTAGAGTCTTCAGAGGAGGACCGTATCTGTATTTCCTCCCGCCTTTGGCTGTACTGCTAGACGCCGGCAGAGCAGACGGAGCGGATGTCTTCTTTTTTGCTTGCTTACGAGGTGGAGGAGAAGGACTACGACGCGCCTGAGCAGCCGGAGCGGCGGTGGGTCTCTTCCGCCCTTGCTGACGAGGCAGAAAAGGAGGAGGCTGGCTGCTCGGGCGCGCCGGCGCAGGCAGAGAAGGAGGCGGAGTGCCGCCACGTGCTGGAGAAGGAGGCGGAGTGCCGCCACGCGTGCCCTGATCATCACTCGCCGGAGGAGGAGGCGGTGGAGGAGGCGGAGTGCCCTGACTCGCCGGAGGAGGAGGAGGAGGCGGAGGCGTCCAGTTCGGAAGGTTGATGAGCTCCTTCCGCCATAGGCATGGAGTCTTCATTGCAGAACCCAGCCTAGTCTCCCCTTCGCCAGTAGGGTGTTCAAGCAGGAGGTCCTCAAATCCCTCCGTTATTTCATCCACCATCACCTTAGCATATCCTTCTGGAATCGGCTGGCAGTGATAAGTTGTGCCGGGTCCACTAGGATAAACTTGGCCAATAGCCGCCTTGACCTTCAAAGTCATCCATCGCGCCATAATGTAGCAAATTTGAGACTCCGTGATACCATCCACGGGATAGCCCCATTACCCTTTCGTGCAGCGCCTGCAGTTGGTCCTGCTCCAGTTTCTTCCTCCTCTCGTGGGTTTTGTAACCCCCTGCGTCCGGAAAACCAACCTTCCACGAAAGGGAGCCTGGCGTGCCTCGTGTCCGTCCAGGGTGCTCAGGATTCCCAAGGGCCATTGTGAGCTCGTCCTTCTCCCTGTTTGGAAGGAACGTCCCTCACTGCGCTGCATCGATATAGTATCGAAGCTTCCTGACTGGTATTTGCAGTTGCTCGTCCGTCCACTGGCACTTCCCTGTTACAGGTTCCAAGGTTCCGCCAGCCCCGAAGAACCAAGTCCGGCAACAGTCTGGCCAGTACATTGTCTCTGGTTCCATCCCTTTTTCAAGCAGATCATGCTCAGCCTTGGACCACTTAGGTCGGGCTTTGAGGTAGCCACCTGACCCCGTGCAATGGTGAAGCTTCTTCTTCGCAGCATTTTGCTTGTTTGTCGCCGACATCTTCTTACTCTTTTCCGATGTCTTGTGGGCCACAAATGCGGGCCAGTGATCTTTGATCTTCTCATATTTGCCGATGAATTCTGGTGTCTTATCTTTCTCGACAAACTGGTTCAGCTCTTTCCTCCACCTCCTCATTAGGGTTGCCATCTTCTTAAGAGCACAAGACTTGATTAATTGCTCTTTAACTGGCTTCTCTGGATCCTCCTCTGGCGGTAGGGTGAAATTTGCCTTCAGCTCAGTCCAAAGATCATCTTTCTGCATATCATTGACATAAGACACCTCAGAGTCTTCCTCCTTAGGCTTATACCATTGATGGATGCTGATCGGGATCTTGTCCCTAACAAGAACCCCGCACTGAGCAGAAAATGCCTTCCTTGTCCGCATGGGTTCAATCGGTTCGCCGTCGGGCGCGATTTCTATGATCTCAAACTTTTCATTTGAGCTCAACTTTTTCTTCGGGCCTCGTCTCCTTACCGAAGTTGTGCTCGATCCGGAGGGCTAGAAATTATAAGGAAGAAAGACGAGAGTAATTAATATGTGTTCATATACCAAAACAATGGATGCATCAATTAACTAGTCAGCACAGGCTTAACTAATATATATATACCTGGCCGGACTCAGTTCGGTCACCGGAGCAGTCAGCACGGTCTCCTTCTGCTTGTACCTCCATTGTGTCATCGGAGCCATCATGAACATAGTCCTCTTCTTGTACCGGCATTAATGGGTCGAAGCCATCATGAACATAGCCCTCTTCTTCACCCAGTCCGGTGTCGTTGACAAATGACGCAACTTCATCACTTCCTTGTGCGATTATGTGCCCCAACATCGCTTATGTTTCTTCGTCTCGGGAGTGCTCCATAGTTTCTGAAAATATTTACAACATGTCAATTATTATTCAAGCATGGTACAGATGGATATATATATATATATATATATATATATATATTAGTGGCAAACGTAGAACTAGCTAGCTAATCACAATAAGGAATCATGTTAGTGGCCTCGACGCTGCTTCTCTAGGATTTGGGGTCGCCTTGACACAACGCTTCAAAGGTTAATTTGGGTGGCCTCGAGAGAGTTAATTTGTCGGGTAGGGGCGCGACGGGAGGGGGTAGGGTACCAACATCGTTTTCTCTCTAGGGTTTGGGGTCGCCTCGACACAACGCTTCAAGGATTAATTTGGGTGGCCTCGAGAGAGTTAATTTGTCGGGTAGGGGCGCGGCGGGAGGGGTTAGGAGACCAACATCGTTTTCTCTCTAGGGTTTGGGTGTCCTCGAGAGTTTTGGTCGAGCAAGAGGGACGAGGGGGTGCTGCCGTTGTATAAGTTATCACGGTCGAGAGGGGGTGTATATATCGACCGTCCCTCATGTGGAAGTTATCTCGAGGGGGCTATATCGACAACGACGCGACATACATATACATGGGAAAATAATGTTATCGGGGAGGGGGTATCGGTACCCCCCCCCCCCTCGTGTTGAAGTTTCTTCTTTCTCCTCTATTCCTTTCTTCTTCTACTACTCTTCTTTTTCTTCTTCTCGCGAGAAAGGAAAATAAGGAAAAGGAAGAAAAGAGGAAGAAGGAAGAAGAAAAAAAAGAAGAAAAAAGGAGAAGAAGAAAGGAATAGAGGAGAAGAAGAAAAATAGAAATTTTCTATTTTTCTTCTTCTCCTCTATTCCTTTCTTCTTCTCCTCTTCCTTTTCTTCTTATTTCCTCTTCTTATTTATTTCTCCTCTTCTTCCTCTCCTCTTCTTCTCCTTTCTTCCTCTTCTTATTTTCCTTTTTCCTCTCATTCTTTTAGTATTGCTTGTTTTAAAAAACAAAGTTTTTGCCTAATGCATTGTTCATATGAATATACAAACATTTGCATATTTCTACAGTAATTAATATCACCAAAAAATCTATGAACAGAAAAAAACATAACTTTTCTAAAAATCTATCTTTTGCATATATGAAAACATTAATACACATATGAACAAAAAATACATATATGAAGAAAAACATGCTCTGAACAATTTTTTTATAAATTTTGAACATCTACATACACATAGCCACATACATACACATATACATTATATATATATATATATGAACAAAAAAATTAAACTAATAAAAATGAAAAAAAACAGAGCCGGTGCGGCGCGGCGGCTCACAGCGGGGGCGGCTAGATGACGATGGCGACGGTGGGGGCAGCGAGGGCGCCGGTGCGCGGGGGCGGGACGACGGGGCAGGGTCTCGGGGCGGCGCGCGGGGGCGGGATGGGGCCCGGGCTAGGGGAGGCCGGCGACGAGGACGGCGCGGGTTGGGGGGCGACGGCCTTGGCGGCGGCGGCGGCGACAGCGAGGTGGAGCAGCCTGGCGGCGCCGAGGAGGGTCGGCGTCGTCGGGGGGGGGGGGGGGCAACTGACGATGAGATTCTGAATTTTTGCAAAGTGTTTGCTTATATAGCAAAGCCATTGGTCTCGATTCGTGAAACCAACGGGGACTAATGCACCCTTTAGTCCCGGTTGGTGCCACCAACCGGGACCAAAGGCCTCTTTTTCGGCAGCCCAAAGGGCGGGAAGCGGCGGCCTTTGGTACCGGTTGGTGCCACGAACCGGTACCAATGCCCCTCCTTTAGTCCCGGTTGGTGCCACCAACCGGGACCAAAGGCCCCTGTGCTCCCCGCGTCGGGGCCAAAGTTTAGTCCCACCTCGCTAGTTGAGAGGGGCGTGCAGTGGTTTATAAGCCCCACTACCGCACCCCTCTCGAGCTCCTCTCCACCCCAGGCTTTCGGGCCTACTTGCTATTGATGTGCCCGATTGGCCTTCTGGGCCTACTGCGGGCCTGAATCCTGGCCCATAGTAGGGTTTCATGTCGTATTCAGGCCGTGGGGGCCCAGTAGGAGGCATTTTTTGTTTTTTTGTTTTCTTTACTTATTATTGCTATTTTTATTTTTTTCAGTTTTTTTGTTTTGTTTTCTGCATTATTTATTTTCTTTTGTTTTTTGCTTTATTTTTTAATTCTTTTTGCTTTTAGTTTTAGGAAAATTATAAACTTTCTATTAGTGCCATTACTTTTCAAATTTGAAAACGCTTTTTTTTGTTTTTTGTTTTCTTTCTTGCTTTATTTATTTTATTTTGTTTCTACTTACAACAAAATACTTATTGTTGTTTTTTTGTTTTGATTTCTGCATTATTTATTTTCTTTTGTTTTTTGCTTTATTTTTCAATTCTTTTTGCTTTTGGTTTTAGGAAAATTATAAACTTTCTGTTAGTGCCATTAGTTTGCTAATTTGAAAACACTTTTTTGTTTTTTTATTTTCTTTCTTTCTTTCTTTATTTTATTTTGTTTCTACTTACAACAAAAAACTTGTTGTTGCTATTTTTAATTATTACGAGGGCCGAACCATAAGACATTAAAGCATTTCAAATGAACTCCGAAAAAATTGAAAGTTGGCATGGTATCATACTCGTCAGTTACAAAGTTGGCATGGTATCATCATAATAGTTGCGGGAGAAAGTCTTCACATTTTCTTCGCTTGTGTCATTTCCTTATTGCGCCGTAACCATGGATAATCTTCATCGTTTATGAGGATGCTGGGGTCAGCCTTGACTTTGAAGGGAGGAATTTCATGAAACTTTTCATAATCTTCAGACATGTCTGTCTTGTCCTCCACTCCCACGATGTCCCTTTTTCCTGAAAGAACTATGTGGCGCTTTGGCTCATCGTATGATGTATTCGCTTCCTTATCTTTTCTCTTTCTCGTTCTGGTAGACATGTCCTTCACATAGATAACCTGTGCCACATCATTGGCTAGGACAACGGTTCGTCAGTGTACCCAAGATTTTTCAGATCCACTGTTGTGATTCCGTACTGTGGGTCTACCTGTACCCCGCCTCCTGACAGATTGACCCATTTGCCCTTAAACAAAGGGACCTTAAAATCATGTCCGTAGTCAAGTTCCCATATGTCCACTATGTAACCATAATATGTGTCCTTTCCCCTCTCGGTTGTTGCATCAAAGCGGACACCGCTGTTTTGGTTGGTGCTCTTTTGATCTTGGTCAATCGTGTAAAATGTAATCCCATTTATCTTGTATCCTTTCCAAATCAATACAGTCAAACATGGTCCCCTGGACAACAAGTACAACTCATCACAAACAGTGTTGTCACCTCTGATACGTGCTTCCAACCAACTGCTGAAAGTCCTGATGTGTTCACATGTAATCCAGTCGTCGCACTGCTCCGGGTATTTGGAGCGCAAACTGTTCTTTTGTTCATCGACATACGGGGTCACCAAGGTAGAGTTCTGTAGAACTGTGTAGTGTGCTAAGACCAAGAATATCCGTCCCTGCATATTATTGAGTCCCTTCCAAGCGTGCCTTTTCCAGTCAGTCTCCACTCATACCGCGATTTAGGGAGACCTATCTTCTTAAGGCCAGGAATGAAGTCAACACAAAACCCGATGACATCCTCTGTTTGATGGCCCATGGAGATGCTTCCTTCTGGCCTAGCGTGGTTACGGACATATTTCTTTAGGACTCTCATGAACCTCTCAAAGGGGTACATATTGTGTAGAAATACGGGGCCCAGAATGACAATCTCGTCAACTAGATGAACTAGGACGTGCGTCATGATATTGAAGAAGGATGGTGGGAACACCAGCTCGAAACTGACAAGAGATTGCACCACATCACTCCTTAGCCTTGGTATGATTTCCGGATCGATCACCTTCTGAGAGATTGCATTGAGGAATGCACATAGCTTCACAATGGCTAATCGGACGTTTTTCGGTAGAAGCCCCCTCAATGCAACCAGAAGTAGTTGCGTCATAATCACATGGCAGTCATGAGACTTTAGGTTCTGGAACTTTTTCTCTGGCATATTTATTATTCCCTTTATATTCGACGAGAAGCCGGTCGGGACCTTCATACCGAGTAGGCATTCAAAGAAGATTTCTTTCTCTTCTTTCGTAAGAGCGTAGCTGGCAGGACCTTCATACTGCTTCGGAGGCATGCCCTCTTTTTCGTGCAAGCATTGCAGGTCCTCCCGTGCCTCGGGTGTATCTTTTGTCTTCCCATACACGTCCAAGAAGCCTAGCAGGTTCATGCAAAGGTTCTTCGTCACGTGCATTACGTCGATCGAAGAGCAGACCTCTAGGACTTTCTAGTAGGGTAGGTCCCAAAATATAGATTTCTTCTTCCACATGGGTGCGTGATTCTCAGGGTCATTCGGAACAGCTAGTCCGCCGGGACCCTTTCCAAAGATTACGTGTAAACAATTGACCATAGCAAGTACGTGATCACCGGTACGCATGGCGGGCATCTTCCGGTGATCTGCCTCGCCTTTGAAATGCTTGCCTTTCTTTCGACAGTGATGGTTGGTCGGAAGAAATCGACGATGGCCCAGGTACGCATTCTTCCTGCAGCTTGCCGGGTATATACTATCGGTGTCAAGTAAACAGTGCGTGCATGCGTGGTATCCCTTGTTTGTTTGTCCTGAAAGGTTACTGAGAGCGGGCCAATCATTGATGGTCACGAACAGCAACACCTTTAGGTTAAATTCCTCCTGTTTGTGCTCATCCCACGTACGTACACCATTTCCATTCCACAGCTGTAAAAGTTCTTCAACTAATGGCCTTAGATACACATCAATGTCGTTGCCGGGTTGCTTAGGGCCTTGGATGAGAACATGCATCATAATGAACTTCCGCTTCATGCACATCCAAGGAGGAAGGTTATACATACATAGAGTCACAGACCAGGTGATCTGATTGCTGCTCTGCTCCCCGAAAGGATTAATGCCATCCGCGCTTAAAGCGAACCATACGTTCCTTGACTCACTTGCAAACTCATCCCAGTACTTTCTCTTGATTTTTCTCCACTGCGACCCGTCAGCGGGTGCTCTCAACTTCCCGTCTTTCTTACGGTCCTCACTGTGCCATCGCATCAACTTGGCATGCTCTCCGTTTCTGAACAGACGTTTCAACCGTGGTATTATAGGAGCATACCACATCACCTTCGTAGGAACCCTCTTCCTGGGGGGCTCGCCGTCAACATCACCAGGGTCATCTCGTCTGATCTTATACCGTAATGCACCGCATAATGGGCATGCGTTCAGATCTTTGTACGCACCGCGGTAAAGGATGCAGTCATTAGGGCATGCACGTATCTTCTGCACCTCCAATTCTAGAGGGCATACGACCTTCTTTGTTGCGTATGTACTGTCGGGCAATTCGTTATCCTTTGGAAGCTTCTTCTTCAATATTTTCAGTAGCTTCTCAAATCCTTTGTCAGGCACAGCATTATCTGCCTTCCACTGCAGCAATTCCAGTACGATACCGAGCTTTGTGTTGCCATCTTCGCAATTGGGGTACAACCCTTTTTTGTGGTCCTCTAACATGCGATCGAACTTCGACTTCTCCTTTTGACTTTCGCATTGCGTCCTTACATCGACAATGACCCTGTGAAGATCATCATCATCGGGCACATTGTCTGGTTCCTCTTGATCTTCAGCAGCTTCGCCCGTTGCAGCATCATCGTGCACATCGTCTGGTTCCTCTTGATGTTCAGTAGCATCACCGTATTCAGGGGGCACATAGTTGTCATCGTACTCTTCTTCTTCGCTGTCTTCCATCATGACCCCTATTTCTCTGTGCCTCGTCCAAACATTATAGTGTGGCATGAAACCCTTGTAAAGCAGGTGGGTGTGGAGGATTTTCCGGTCAGAGTAAGACTTCGTATTCCCACATATAGGGCATGGACAACACATAAAACCATTCTGCTTGTTTGCCTCAGCCACTTCGAGAAAATCATGCACGCCCTTAATGTACTCGAAGGTGTGTCTTGAACCGTACATCCATTCCCGGTTCATCTGCGTGCATTATATATAATTAAGTGTGTCAAAAATCATTACAGAACATCATGAATAGATAATTAAGTGATCAAATTTAATAGAAGTTCATCATCACATTAAAACCAAAGTACATACATAGTTCTCATCTAACAACATAAAGCTCTGCAGAGCATCTAAATTAGTTAAACCATACACTGAAACTATGTAAAACATTTCAATGCGAAAACAAATGCAATCATAATCGCAACCAATGTAACAACTGGTCCAACTGCATAATGATACCAAGCCTCGGTATGAATGGCATATTTTCTAATCTTTCTAATCTTCAAGCGCATCGCATCCATCTTGATCTTGTGATCATCGACGACATCCGCAACATGCAACTCTAATATCATCTTCTCCTCCTCAATTTTTCTAATTTTTTCCTTCAACAAATTGTTTTCTTCTTCAACTAAATTTAACCTCTCGACAATAGGGTCGGTTGGAATTTCCGGTTCAACAACCTCCTAGATAAATAAAATCTATGTCACGTTGGTTGGCATAATTGTCATAAACAATAAATGAACCAATAGTTATGAAAAGATAATATATACCACATCCGAATCATAGACAGGACGAGGGCCGACGGGGGCGGATACCAAAACCATCGCACTATATAAGATGCAACAATAAAAGTAAGAAAATTATACAAGTATATATATAAACATACAAGTAAGAATTTTTTTTCCTTTCAGAAAGAAGATAAGAACAAGAGGCTCACCACGGTGGTGCCGGCGACGAGATCGGCACGGGCGATCGACGGCGGTGAAGACGGGGACGGGACGTGACGGACCGCTAAACCTAGACAAATATTAAGGAAAATAAAGCTTGGAGGTCGATCTTGGAAAGGAGAAAGCTTAAGTAGTGTGGCTCGGGCATTCCATCGAACACCTCGTGTGCATAGGAGGTGAGCTAGAGCACCACAAAGCTCTCCCCTCGCCGGCCACGAAAAACAGAGCACTGGGAGTGCTCTGCTCGCGGGCGAGGGGTATATATAGGCAACTAATTGGTCCTGGTTGGTGACTTGAACCGGGACTAAAGGGCAGCCTTTGGTCCCGGTTCGTCCCACCAACCGGGACCAATGGTGGTGGACCAGGAGCGAGGCCCATTGGTCCCGGTTCGTCCCACCAAGCGGGACCAAAAGGTCCAGACGAACCGGGACCAATGGCCCACGTGGTCCGGCCGGCCCCCGGGGCTCACGAACTGGGTCCAATGCCCCCATTGGTCCCGGTTATGGATTGAACCGGGACTAATGGGCTGGTCGGGCCTGGACCATTGCCCTGTTTTCTACTAGTGCCACCGCGAGCGTTGGTGGTACCGCATTCTACAGGCGGAGAAAGAGGACATCTACACGGAGATCGATGAGGCGGCTGACGAAGTTTACGGCTGCGATGACGAGGCTAGCACATCTATCGCCGCCATGGATAGTGAGGAATAGTAAACCATGGGAGGCCGCCTCACTTGGGTCCCATGAAGGCCGCGACCATCGTACTCCCGGGTTACACAGCCAGTGACTTGCCCGCTTCGCGGTGGCGTAGCCAGCATGACTATCTTCCCCCACCCAAAAACTAACCGTCGGTCCATGCTTCGGGGCGGCGGAGGCCACTCTTCCCCGCCCGCTGAAACATACACCTCCGGGGCTCCCCACAGTCCTATGAGCGGGCTGCCGGACATAGGGAAAACATGTCGTGGGAATGGTGATCCAGCACGGCCGGCGATAAATGTTTTCATCCGGTTTATATGAAAATCATCCGGTTTTTATGAGTTCCGTCCATTTTGTTGAAATGTGTTTTGAATTGTATACGGCTACCGTTGGATGGCCGGCTCGTGGATCAGTATCCGCAGACAAGTGGTCTCCCTCAATCCGCGGACGTATGCGGTGTCCAGTTTAGGGGTCAGCGTTGAAGATGCCCTAAGACCCAACCCAACTTATGGCCATGGCACACATCTCTTAGGCTCTAATTGGATTCTGGTGGATATGGCTTATCCACAGCTGGAGTATTGTTAGGCTCTGATGGCCAATCGTGCCATTTTGAACTACCGTGGGAAAAACATAAAGGGCGGCCGTAATTCGACAAAAATACCATAAAGGACTATTGCATGAAGTTCAGTTTGTATTGACAAATATATGGTTGTTCTGCTTGCATTGAACTAACAAATAATTCATCTGTATTTACTGGCAGAAGTCGATCTGTTTTATTAAAACCGAAGAACATGGTTACTTCCCAGGCAAGCTCTCTACATTTTTTTCCAGCATATAAGTTATTTCCGTTGTATATACACTGATATGCTAATAAGGTTATCATTCTTACTGCAGTTAATACGATTAAATTTATTGAACGAAAGCAATGGTTTATTGTTGGGCTAGGGCCTGGGAGTGGCAAAATCTATGTATATAACTATAAACCCGAGGTGCAGAAAATCACTAGTTTTCGTGTTAAGAGATACTTCTTAGGTATCAACTCACTGGCAGTTCATCCAACCCAACCGTATGTGTTGTCGTCATGTAGTGGGTACATACAGCTTTGGGACTGGGACAAGAACTGGGAGTGCATAAAAACTTTTAAGAAACTATCCTATTTTGGGTTTGAACTCGAACTTGCATTTAACCCGAAGGATGCCAACATATTTGCTAGTGCTTCAGAAGATAACACAGTAAAGGTTTGGTCTCCTCTTCTGTCGTCTTTTTTATATACTATAAACCGTGACACCAGGATGATATATATGTTCATTTTTACTGGATGTTGATTCGACCTTCTATACTTGGTGTTCAGCTTTGGAGTCTTGATTAACACAAGCCTAACTATGTTCTGGCTGGGCATTCGGCCAAAGTGAATTGTGCGGATTTCTTCATGACTGATGATAATCAGTAGTATTACTGGCTCTAGTGATAAGTTTGCCAAGGTCTGTTATTTCATTGAAACATACAATTATATATACTATGCACATATATGATTTGCTGATAATACAATTATATATACTACGCACATACAATTATATATACTATGCACATTTCGAAAGTTCAAGTCTTCGGTTATTTTTGTTGCTTCCCATCCCATTCTTCCAGTTTTAATTATAGGCACAAGAGATGCTATTCATTTGTGGGGCACAAATTTCAGGAAATTACCTATGATGCTCTTATGAAACATGTTAGAATAAACCTGAGGCATACCGTCGATCATCCGAGGATTAAGCAATCACATGAGCACGGCACCGAGATTTGTTAACGAGTTTAACCATCATGGCTACATCCCCGGGGATTGACTACGGCTCCTCCTCCCCATGACACCGCTACAATACCGCACCCTGGCTGCCTGGGCGCCGGCACACGCCGTCGGCTCCCCTGCATGCTTGTGCTGTTATGTTGGCATAGGTTACATTGTGCGTCTACCCCCTCATTATATAGAAGGCCTAAGATACAAGTGTCCTATTTGGACACAACTCCAAATCCCATCTACGCACAGTCCAAATCCAAATCTAACTACAACCTACCTTATACAAATAATATTCGACACAATTCTAACAAACTCCACCTTGGCGAATATTCTCCACCACCTTAGATTTATCCATGCGTAGAACCTCCATGTACATTTTACTTGAGATATGTCATGAGCACCACTGCTACTCCCAAACTCCCTTTGACTCCACCTGCGACTGTAGTTCCTTCTCGTCCTCTTCACAATCAACACGCGAGCAAAATTAAGTTTCGCATTACTCTACTTTGTGCTCCCAACTCTCAGAGTATCTGCTCAATGCCACCACACACCGATAACTGATCTACGTGAAAGTGAACAACTCACATATTGGACGCCACATATAAGAGTTACATGTACTCAACATCACCGCTCTTTGATGACCGTCGGTCTGAAACTTGAAGGAATTTCACTGTCGCCCTGTGTCAACCTGAGTAAAATTCGCAGTTGTCTCATCCTTTTTTCCCGGATAGTCTCTGACATGTCCCACAGCTATAACACCCCACATCCTTTTGTACTTGTCATCCACACTTTTCCATGTGCACCGAACACCACAGAATATACGGCCATGTACTCTCTCAACTTTTGACAATTACAGACCTTCCGCCACTTTCTCAGATTCTCCATCGTCATCTCCTGTCCATCAACTAGCACTGATAGACCCAGTCACCAACTTAAATCCGGTACTCGTCAACACTGCTTCGACACCCCTGCACACTTTATCCGGCCACATGTCTCACCATTAGTGCCTTGTTCTGTCGATCTGTCCCGTGCTTACCGCATGGATCACCGCTATCACCGCGTCGAGCCTCTGCAGTCCTGGTCGGGTTTGCCGAGTAGTTAGCCGACACCGTCTCAACCCCAACTGCAGAGAACCACCGGTCATCACTGACCGATGCCGAGTATCACGTCTCCATCAGACCATTGGTACCTAGTTCGACCCACATGTCTCTCGCCATCCCCCTGAAATAGGCTTCAATTCTCCGATCTTACACCGTAGCCCCTCCATCAGTACTAAGTGAAGTCTTCTGCCAGGCTCCATCTCCACCTTCAACATGCCTCTATGTAGCTGCGCCATGCTACGCTTGCCCCGTCGACTTCAAGCTCTCTTGTGTGCGCATCATCTTGAATCAACCCCGCGCCATAGTCTGTCAAAGACGCACAAGCCCTTACGCCTGCGCCATGTGTTTCCACGCCCCAGAAGTCGGCCACCATCAGCATCACGCTCATATGTCGTCATCGTCGAAATCACGGCCGTCTTCAGCTTTGACCAACATCCCTATCGATCCATCAGACTGTCCAGTCGGACCCAGCAGAAATAGTCCGACTACAACCATGCTCCCCCCTGCGTCGTCTTCGCCCGCGCATCATCGTGCATTGCTTGATGCCCATTGTATGTATGATCCCTTCCACGACGTGTTTTTCCACACCGGTATGTCATGTACAACTTTCGTGTACACCAAGAAGAAAGTGCCCAAAAGAACCTTCCTTGTTGCATGTCATATCGCAATGTAGCAAAACCAGTCAAATATTACTTTGACCAAGCCAGGACATGTCTCGTGATTCCTTCCATGGGCAACATCATCTTTTTTTTCAAAATGGAGGCAAAAGTTTTGCCTTATCGATTAATTAAGAGGAAGATAATTGCCCAGTTAACTTATGAAAAACCGGGCGAAAACCAATACGAACGAAGCACATACTAACTCCTCACACGGCAGGCAACCCCACAACCGCACAGGTGACCCCGCCAGTCTCTTCGAAAACTCAACATCCACAGAACCCGACATTGCTACTACACCAAGAGACCGCCGACAATAACCCGACATTGCTACTACACCAAGAGACCGCCGACAAGAACACCTAGACACAAGGCATCTGACACCTCGCGAGGACGGGCCGAGATATCGAAGGTGATCCATCAAGCAGTCAGAGATGCCTTGCCTTTGGAGCCACTCTTTCCTTTGCCCACCTTCTTTTGCTTGCCCCTTATTGGTGTCCCAATCAAGAGGCAAGCAATCGACCTACCCAAACAAGGTATAGCAGTCTCCACACTGGCGATCAAGTCACAAAGTTCCTTCGCGAAGAGAGCATATGGGTTTGGAGTAGGTGGCAAAACACGTGGATCAGTGGTCGTGTCACTCCCAGGCATCACCTGCTCGATGGTCGCAGACGAGGGATGGGAAAAAACATCTGAAACACCATGCTCCATGACACCGAGAGGTAGGTTGCCTGACACCTGACACCCAATGGACTTAGGCGAGCGAGACATAACAACATCTAAATCACCACACTCCTCGGCATCAAGTTTTTAGCTAGACTCCCGAGGTGATGCAGGCAACAAATCCGCAATCGAGATCGCCGAGGGGGCCACCTTCAGTTGTTCGACGGACAGAGGCAAAACCGGAGCCCCACACAGGTCCCGAAGCTCAGGCAACACCATCTTTAATCTTTTTTTTCTTTCCAAACAAATCTCATGGTAGCGCATTGCATATTCACCTCCACGTGGACCAGCCATCATGGCGCAACTCCTGCCAGCCGCTGGCACGAGGCCAGTCAACATGGGCCTAGTTCGCCACCACCCAGTGCCTGGTCTTTGGCTTCGCTGACTGGGCCATGTGCCTCAGTGCGCCGGGCCTGCTCCGGGCCGGCTGCTCCGAACCTCTGACTGCCTACCAGCCCACGAACGTGGAAGTGTACCGCGCGTCAATCTGATACCATCGTGAACTCGGCTACTGCACCTTCCGTCGTTGCCAGGATCAGTCCGTCGCTCACGAAGACCTACCATGTCCACGCCGCCAGAGTCTTCAGTCTGAGCGAAAACTTGTCGAGTTCCACGCTGATGCCGCTACGTGCTTCTCTGATTGCCCTTTGATTGCTGCCAATCCGCACAAATCACTTGATCACGTCGCCGATCCGATCAAACAAGTCGCCATCTGTCGTGGCCGCAACATTCGATCTCTCAGCCACACGTGGATCAAGTTCCGACCTCCGCCGCTCCTTTGGATCAAAAATCCGCCGCCTCCATGAACCTTGCTCTGATACCACTTTTTAGAATCAATCTGAGGCAATACCATCGATCATCCGTGGATTAAGCAATCACACGAGCACGACATCAAAATTTGTTAATGATGTTCACCATCATGGCTATATCACAGGGCTTGACTATGGGCACTTCTCCCCATGACACCGCTACAATACCGCACCCTGGCCGCCTGGGTGCCGGCACACGCCGTTGGCTCCCGGCCCCTGCACGCCTATGCTGTTATGTTGGCATATGTTACATCGTGCTTTTACCCCCACATTATATAAGAAGCCTAGGATACAATTGTCCTACTTGGACATGACTCCACATCCAATCTACGTAGATTTCAAATCCAAGTCCAACTATTACCTACGTTGTACAAATAATATTCAACACAATTCTAACAAAACATACGCACCACCCCTCACTACAAAAAAAAGACACATCTGTGACATTTTGGGCCGAACGAATTTTTTTCCTGTCATACTTATGACACTTCTATGATGATAATTATGAAAAAACCCGGTATCATCATAGATGTGGTGGGCTCTTAATTCTATGACAAAAAATCATGACAGAAAATGGGCTTCTCGTCCTGGGCGGGCCGGAGACGCAGCTGCATGAGTTTCTTTGGGCCGTCCATGACGGAAAAAACCGTTGTAGAAGCGAGGGCCAGGAAAAAAAATTCCCGGCTACGGTGGGTGGTCGGGGGCCGAGCGATGCGTGTTTCTCTCGTACCGTACGTGCGTGGGTGCGAGGCGTTGGGCTCTAACAAAACCCGAGCGAGGCGACGCCTAACTGAACCCAAGCGATTGCACTGGAGACTACGCGTTACTGAACCCGAGCGATCGAGCGATTTCTTCGGTACTGCTGCTAACTCAAGCCGATCGATGTTGTCTCTGGATGAACAGTGAGCGTTGCTGGGGGGTTTGGATGAACAGTTCCCGGTGGGGTGGATGAACAGGACCCCGTGGTGGTGCCTCTGGATGAACAGGACCCCGATCAATCCAGCCGGTTGGGGCTGGATGAACATGACACCATGGAGGGCTGGATGAACAGGATGACCCCGTGGAGGGCTGGATGAACAGTAGGCGGTGAAGGGCTGGATGAACAGTAGCCCGTGGAGGTGTGGTTGAATAGGAGCCCGTGGAGAGGGGTGGTTGAACAGTAGCCGGTGGAGTAGCGCGCGGTGGAGGCTGGATGAACAGGAGCCCGTGGATGAACAGGAGCAGGTTGAGGCTGGAGGAGGTCGACGGTGGATGAACAGTAGCCCGTGGAGGCTGGAGAAGGTTAACGGTGGAGATGAACAGTATCCCATGGAGATCCGTTTTGTGGTACACCACACCCCTCCTCATGAACAGGACCCCCGTTTCGACCGTAGCAATCCAACACAAGTCCGTTTCCTCCGTTTTGCGGTACGCTACAGCCCTCCCGATCAACAGGACCCCGTTTCGACCGTAGGAGGTCCAATACAAGTCCGTTTCCTCCGTTTTGCGGTACGGCAGACCCCTCCTGATGAACAAGATCCTGTTTTAAACGTGGCCGGTCAAACACAAGGCCGTTTCCTCCGTTCTGCGGTACGCCAGGACTCGTTTCCATCGCCTGTTTCATCCAAGCCCTCGCGATGAACATGACAACGCATTCCGTTCTGACCCATCCGGTTGGCTCCCCATGAACACGACGACGACGTTGTTTCTCCGTTCTTACCTAGCCATCTACACGAGCCCTGGCCGTACGTATGCGCGAGTAGGCGTTCGAGACCCCACTCGTATGTACGTACGTGGCCGTATTTACTTTCTTGCACCCTGGCCGATGTACGTACGTGTACATTCTACGTGCGCGCCTCTACTACGACACGCTTGCGCCTCTACTACGACACGTGCGCGCCTCTACGTCGACCAGTATGTACGTACACGTTCGCGACCAGAATGACAACGCTACGTACGCTTCAACCAGGTGGGTCCCGACTATCAGGCACTTCCTTGCGTGCGAAAATGTAGCTGGTGGGTCCCAGCAGTCATAGGGGTGAATCATTTTTTTGTTGCCCGGACGCACTTCCTTGCGTGCAAAGATGTAGCTGGTGGGTCCCAGCAGTCAGTGGGGAAACATTTTTTTTCTTGAAATACGGTGGCCCGACCGGTGGGTCCCCGCTGTTAGGTGGAGGAATAATTATTTTGCACGTAATGAGGAGGCACTTCCTTGCGGCCGCCGTGGACCCAGCTGTCAGCCTCTCCATGTACAGTACTCTTCCGATGGAAATCGTTCCTTGACCACGTTGACCACGCCATGCCGAGAGCTCCAGGGCGGTGGACGATGGCGAGGCCTAGGAATGGGATGACGCGGAGCCGGGGAAGATGCTGGAGTGGAAGCCCGCGCGGAGAGGAGTACGAGGGTTCACTGGTTAGGCTGCGGTGTGAGGCTGCCGTCGCCACAGGGCCTGACCAGCGATGGGAATAGTAGGGGGCCGTGAGGCCTCCGCGGCAGCATAGCCGGCCACGGGAGGCAGGAGCATGCGGCACTACAGGCGCTGCTTTGGGCGGCTGGAGCAAGAAGACTAGAGGTTGAAGAAGCACTACGTCCGTTGGATGGACATCGTACGGTCACTGGAGCTAGAATCGTTCATATTGACTAAGTTGAAAAAGCCCTCCGTCCATGTCAACTTAGTAGGCCCACAAGTTAGACTCCCACCATGGAGGGTTCCCTGACTCGCCGAGGAGGAGGAGGAGGTGTCTAGTTGGGAAGCTTAATGTACTTCTTCCTCCAAAGACATGTATTCCTTAAAGTAGCTCCCAGATGATCTCCCTTCACCTGTAGGGAAGTCAAGCTCCAGCTCCTCAAATCGCTCCATTATTTCATCCATCGTCACAAAATCATAGCCATGTGGAATCATACGGAAATGAAAAGTACCCTCATCTTGAGGAGATATAACAGAGCCGGCCGCCGCCTTCAAAGTCAGGTTCTGGCATTTCGTCATTAGCTCGTAATTTGCAGCCTCCGTGATACTATCCACGGGGTAGAGATGGGCCGTGAAATTAGACTGAACGAGCTCTGTGGAAGCCACGCTGCTTCTCCGTTGAGATGGTGGGGTAGCTTCTGGGGCAGCGTCGAAGCAAGGATCTTGTGCCGCTGAGATGGTTGGTCAGTACCTCACTGCCTCTCAAGTTCCTCTAGCACTGCTATTCTCTCATTGAGCTTCTCCATTTCGCTCACTTCCACTTTCCTCTTTCTCTCTCGCCATCTATAACCACCGGTGCCGGGAAACCAATGCACCCACGGAACGGAGCCGGGTGTGCCTTGTGTTTGTCCAGGGTGCTCAGGATTCCTGAGGGCCACTATCAGCTCGTCCTTCTCGCTGTCAGGAATGAACATCCCTTCCTGCGCTTCCCTGATATCACTACAAAAAAAAAGACACATCCATGACATTTTAGGCCGAACGAAATTTTTTCCTGTCATACTTATGACACTTCTATGACGATAATTGTGACAAAACCCAGTATCATCATAGATGTGGTCGGCTCCTACTTCTATGACAAAAAATCATGACAAAAATGGGCTTTTCGTCCTGGGCGGGCCGGAGACGCAGCAGCATGACATTCTTTGTGTCGTCCATGACGGTAAAAACTGTGATAGAAGCGAGGGCGAGGAAAATATCGGGGTGTTCCCGGTTAAGGTGGGCGGTCGGGGCCGAGCAATGCATGGAGGTTTGCGCATTTCTCTCGTACACGCACGCGCATGGGTGCGAGGCGTTGGGCTCTAACTGAACCCGAGCGGAGCATTCGCCTACTGAACCCGATCAATTGCACTACGAGCTACGTGTTACTGAACCCGAGCGATCGATCGATGGCTATTAAACGAACCCGATCGAGCGATTCTTTCACTACTACTGCTAACTGAAGCCGATCGATGCTGCCTCTGAATGAACAGTGAGTGTTGCAGGGGGGTTTGGATCAGTTCCAGTGGGGTGGATGAACAGGACCCTGTGGTGTTGCCTCTAGATGAACAGGACCCCGATCGATCGAGCCGGTTGGGGCTGGATGAACAGGACCCCGTGGAGGGCTGGATGAACAGGACGGCCCCGTGGAGGGTTGGATGAATAGTAGGCGGTGGAGGGGTGGATGAACAGTAGCTTGTGGAGGAGTGGATGAACAGGAGCCCGTGGAGAGGGCTGGTTGAACAGTAGCCGGTGGAGTAGCGCGCGGTGGAGGCTGGATGAACAGGAGCCCATGGATGAATAGTCGCAGGTGGAGGCTGGAGGAGGTCGGTGGTGGATGAATAGTAGCCCGTGGAGGCAGGAGGAGGTCGACGGTGGAGATGAACAGTATCCCGTGGAGTCCCATTTTGCGGTACGCCACACCTCTCCCGATGAACATGACCTCTGTTTCGACCGTAGCGCTCCAACACAAGTCCGTTTCCTCCGTTTTGCGGTACGCCTCACCCCTCCCGATCAACAGGACCCTGTTTCGACCATATGAGGTCCAATACAATTCCGTTTACTCCGTTTTGAGGTACACCAGACTCCTCCTGATGAATAGGATCTCGTTTCGAACATGGCCGGTCGAACACAAGGCCGTTTCCTCCGTTCTGCAGTACGCCAGGCCGATTGGCTCTCCCGATGAACACGACGATGCATTCCATTTCGACCCAGCCGGTTGGCTCCCCATGAACACAACGACGCCGCTGTTTCTCAGTTCTGACCCAGCCATGTACACGAGCCCTGGCCGTACGTATGCGCGAGTAGGCGTTCGAGACCCCGCCCGTATGTACATACGTGGCCGTATTTTCTTTCTTGCACCCTGGTCATTATACGTACATGTACATGCTATGTGCACGCCTCTACTACGACACATGCTCGCATCTACATCAACTAGTATGTACATACACATTCGCGACCAGAATGACAACACTACATACGCTTCGACAAGGTGGGTCCCGACTGTCAGGCACTTCCTTGCGTGCGAAGATATAGCTAGTGGGTCCCAGCAATCAGGGGGCGAATCATTTTTTTTACCCGTAATATGGACTCACTTCCTTGCATGCGAAGATGTAGCTGATACGTCCCAGCAGTCAAGGGGAAATGATTTTTCAGGAAATATGATGGCCCGTCCGGTGGGTCCCTGCTATCAGGTGGAGGAATAATTATTTTGCGCGTAATAAGGAGGAACTTCCTTGCGGCCGTAGTGGACCCAGCTGTCAGCCTCTCCATGTACAGTACTCTTCCATTGGAAGTCGTTCCTTGACCACGTTGACCTCGCCGCGCTGAGAGCACTAGGGAGGTGGACGACGGCGAGGCCTAGGAAGGGGACGACATGGAGCCGGGGAAGACGCGACAGTGGAAGCCCGCATGGAGAGGAGTACGAGGGTTCATTGGTTCGGCTGCGGTGTGAGGCTGTCGTGGCCACAGGGCCTGGCCAGCGATGGGAATAGTAGGGGGCATTGAGGCCTCCGCGGCGGCACAACAGGCCATGGGAGGCAGGAGCATGCAGCACGACCGGCGCTGCTTTGGGCGGCTGGAGGAAGAAGACCATAGGTTGAAGAAGCACTACGACCGTTGGATGGACATTGTACGGTCACTAGAGCTAGAATCGTTCATATTGACTAAGTTGACAAAGCCCTCCGTCCCCGTCAACTTAGTAGGCCCACAAGTCAGCCTCCCACCAAGGAGGGTCCCAGGTAGCAGGGAGGGTATTCATTTTTTTGTGCGTAATAAGGAGGCACTTCCGGTGGGTCCGAGCTGACAGAGGGGGGAACGTTTTTTTCATGAAATACGGTGGCCCATCCGATGGGTCCCAACAGTCAGGGGGGATGTTTTTTTTCGCGAAATACGGTGGCCCGTCCGGTGGGTCCTTGTTGTCAGGTGGAGGAATAATTATTTTGCGCGTAATAAGGATGCACTTCCTTGCTGCTGCCTGATACGTCTCCGTCATATCTATAATTTTTGATTGTTCCATGCCAATTTTGTTCAATTTTCATATACTTTTGGCAACTTTTTATACTATTATTGGGACTAACATATTGATCCAGTGCCCAGTGCCAATTCCTGTCGGTTGCATGGTTTATGTTTCGTGGAAACCCCATATCAAACGGAGTCCAAATGGGGTAAAAACAGACGGAGAATTATTTTGGAATATTTATGATTTTTGGAAAGTAAAATAAATGCGAGACGGTGCCCGAGGGGGCCAGGAGACAGGGGGCGCGCCCTGGACTCTCCTGGGCCCCCCTAAGGCAGTTGACGCTCTTCTTTTCCCGCAAGAAAGCTAATTTTATGAGAAAGATCTCGGCGAAAGATTCACCCCAATCGGAGTTACGGATCTCCGGATATAAAAGAAACGGTGAAGGGGCAGAATCTGAGAACGCGGAAACAAAGAGAGACAGAGAGACAGATCCAATCTCGGAGGGGCTCTCGCCCCTCCCACTCCATGGGAGCCAAGGACCAGAGGGGAAACCCTCCTACCATCTAGGGAGGAGGTCAAGGAAGAAGAAGAAGAAGAAGGGGGCCCTCTCCCCCTTGCTTCCGGTGGCGCCGGAACACTGCCGGGCGCCATCATCATCACCGCGATCTTCACCAACACCTTCATCACCTTCCCACATCTATATTCAGCGGTCCACTCTCCCACAACCCATTGTACCCTCTACTTGAACATGGTGCTTTATGCTTCATATTATTATCCAATAATTTGTTGCCGTCCTATGACGTCTGAGTAGATTTTCGTTGTCCTACCGGTGATTGATGAATTGCTATGATTGGTTTGAATTGCATGTTTTATTATTGGTGTTGTCCTATTGTGCCCTCCGTGTCGCGCAAGCATGAGGGATCCCCGCCGTAGGGTTTTCAATATGTTCATGATTTGCTTATGGTGGGTGGCGTGAGTGATAGAAGCACATACCCGAGTAAGTAGGTTGTTTGCGTATGGGATAAAGGGGACTTGATGCTTTAATGCTATGGTTGGTTTTTACCTTTATGATCTTTAGTAGTTGCGGATGCTTGCTAGAGATCCAATCATAAGTGCATATCCAAGAAGAGAAAGTATGTTAGCTTATGCCTCTCCCTCAAATGGAATTGCAATAGTGATTACCGTTCTAGTAACGTAGTCCATTGCTTAGGGACAATTTCACAACTCCTACCACCACTTTTCCACACTTGCTATATTTACTTTATTGCATCTTTATCTAAACAGCCCCTACTTTTTAATTACGTACTATTTAGTATCTAGCAAACCTATCCAACAACACCTACTAAGTACTTCTAGTTTCATACTTGTTCTAGGTAGCGACCATTAAGCGTGCGTAGAGTCGTATCAGTGACAGATAGGACTTGAGAGAATATTTGTTCTACCTTTAGCTCCTCGTTGGGTTCGACACTCTTACTTATCGAAAGAGGCTACAATTATCCCCTACACTTGTGGGTTATCAAGACCTTTTTCTGGCGCCATTGCCGGGGAGTCATAGCGTGGGGTGAATATTCTCGTGTGTGCTTGTTTGCTTTATCACTAAGTAATTTTTATTTGTTGTTCTAAGTTGTTCTCTATCTTTAGTTATGGATATGGAACACAAAATACCAAAAAAAGTTAGGTGTAGATGCTACTCATGGAGATGGGGAACCTCCTAAAACTCTCGATGCTCGTTATGTGAATACAATTACAATATTAATGCATTTATTGAGAAAGTCTCTGTTGTCCAAGAAGAGACTAATATTTTGCAGGAAGCTATGGAAAATAAATTGATGAAACTGTGAGCTCATTGGATGAAAAAGATGATGAGGAGAGCGAAGAACAAAAGGAGGAAGAGCGGATTGATCACCCGTGCCCACCTTCTAATGAGAGTAACTCTTCAACTCATACATTGTTTAATTCCCCTTCGTGTTACCGAAGGATGATTGCTATGATCCTGTTGATTCTCTTGAAATATCCCTTTTTGATGATGCTTGCTATGCTTGTGGCCAAGATGCCGATATGAATTATGCTTATGGAGATGAACTTGCTATAGTTCCTTATGTTAAACATGAAATTGTTGCTATTGCTCCCACACATGATAGTCCTATTATCTTTTTGAATTCTCCAAACTACACTATATCGGAGAAGTTTGTGCTTATTAAGGATTATATTAAGGGGTTGCCTTTTACCGTTGCACATGATGATTTTGATGAATGTAATATGCATGTGCTTGCTGCTCCTACTTGCAATTATTATGAGAGAGGAACTATATCTCCACCTCTCTACGTTTTCAATATGATAAAATTGCAAGAAGCTGCTTATACTATGCATTGGCCTTTACTTGGTGTGCATGAATTGTTCTTTTATGACATGCCAATGCATAGGAAGAGAGTTAGACTCATGATATATTTTACTTTGTGCCCACTACTAAATTATAAATCATTGTTAATTAAAATTGGCTTTGATATACCTTGGGATCCGGGTGGATCCATTACTTGAGCACTATATGCCTAGCTTAATGGCTTTAAAGAAAGCGTTGCCAAGGAGACAACCCGGAAGTTTTAGAGAGTCATTTATTTCTATTGAGTGTTTTTATATAGTTTAAAAACAAAAATAAAATAAAGAGGGGAACCTAAAAACTTTTCAAAAAGGAAAGTGAAAGTGAGAGAGACAAGCATTGTTGAAATGGGAGAGCTCCTTGAACTTTGTTCATGGTCACGGAAACTTTGTGAATCTTAATTGCAGAAACTTTTCATCAAAAAAAATTATCCCCTTGTACAATTCCATTGTATTATAAAAATAATGTGCCAAGGTTTGCCTTTAGGATGTTTACAATGCTTGTTGGTTTGTACGGTGCAGGACAGAAACATTGGCTGTAGTGCTTGATTTTTTATATTTTGCTGGAACGTCAAATGGTTTTGATTCCTATTGCACTGTCTTGTTGTACAAATTTTTTATTGTTCCTAATTTTGGTAGAATGTTTGGGGTACCAGAAGTATGGTGAATGTTCAGATTGCTACAGACTGTTCTGTTTTTGACAGATTCTATTTTTGATGCATAGTTTGCTTGTTTTGATGAATCTATCAATTTATATCAGTGGATTAAGCCATGAAAACGTTATATTACAGTAGACACAATGCAAAAACAAAATATGAATTGGTTTGCTACAGTACTTAGAGTAGTGATTTGCTTTATTATACTAACGGATCTTACCGACACTAGTAGAAAAGGGGGCATTTGTCCCGGTTCGTAAGGGCCTTTAGTCCCGGTTCTTGAACCAGGACTAAAGGGTCGTTACTAATGCCTCCACCCTTTAGTCCCGGTTCTAACACGAACCGGGACAGATGGGCCTCCACGTGGCCACTGCGAGCAGCCCAGGCAAGGGGGTCTTTGGTCCCGGTTGGTGACTTGAACCGGGATCAAAAGGCTTCCACGTGTCAGCAGCTGAGGTTTTCCTTTTTTTTAAAAAAAGTGGCTGGTTTAGGGGTTTTGGGGGTTAATTTTAGGTTGTTATTAGCTAGCTAATAGATAGAAGTGTCCTCTCTTATATCTTCGTCCTTGGTTTACCAACGCTAGCTACTGCTATGTTCATTTCACCCGCTGATATATAATAACTCATGCATGCGCGCATCATACATCATCATATATAATAACAAGTCCTACTAATCATGCATCATCATACAACTTCTACTCGTTATTAATAACAAGTCATACGATCATCATCCTCATAGTCATCGAAGCCAACCATACATAATTGTTCTTAGCACATGATCATCAGCATCAGGTAGGACCTAAACACCCTTAAGGTAAAATAGCATAAAACAATATAGAACCTGACTCTCCATTATGAAGAATGGAGATCATCCTGTCTCCAATTCTTGCGCTTCGCCTCCTTTTGCTTGCAAGAAGCTCCTTACGACTGTCCATACATTTTTTCCATTCTTTGATTGTCATGTCTCCACTTCTTTTAGAAATCCGGTATGGACAATTGAGATTCGTAGGACGACCTGGTTGTATGTTAAAAACATCAAGGTGACCGTGCGTATACATCAGATGAGGCACACAATCATTCGGGATTATCTGTTGAAAAACATAGTAATAACTTCGTAGTTAGCAATGATGTACTAGTTTTAGAAGTATTTAAAAAAGATGCAGGGATGTCGTAATAGTAAAAAATCTTACCAGGGTATCTCCATGGTAGTTACCGTAGTTCAACACGTGCACTAGTGGCACGTATTGACCATAATGTTGAGGAGTTCGATTGTAGACATTGTAATTCTCAAGATCAGTACAAAATGCGATCAGATGATTTTTCTCCTTATAAGTTAATTCGGAGCCATCGGCGTAATGGGTTTTGTCTACCATTTTCCGCACATTCTTTGAAGAATGAAAATAAGCTGTCAATGGAAACAAGCTGTCAACTATTTTGAAATAAACAATATAAATTACTTAATAACTATGTTAAGCTCACATGGGGGAAGAATTGGAGGTGTATCCACAAGGACCCAAATGCCCATATTGTCTTGCTGGATTGTAGGATCACCAAGATCCATGGTGACAAGCATACCCTCATCAAAACCATACATCTTGCAAAGTGCTTCCCAATTTTTGCAACCAAAATGGGTTACACTCTCAGTATTGTACAGCTTTACTTGAAAATCCCCACCATGATGGGTCCTTAGGAGAATTTTTTTTGGTTTCCATACTTTCATGGTCTTCAAAACCCATCCTCTCCAAGACATAGCGTCTTGCATAGCATGGGATAAGCTAGTCGAATTGGAAAAGATGAAAAATACACGTTAAAATAGTTGAATTCGTGCTTAATTACGAAAAAAATATTGTCGTCGTTGTGTACCGTATGAACATCGAAGGTCTCCTCGAGCTTAATGCTGAAGCGCTGATCTTCGTCCAGCTCAATGAACCTGTCGCACATACCCCGGTCGTCGTGGCACCAGTCGCACTCCCCCGGGCGGTTTTCGTCGTCCGAGTACGTCATTTCCGGCCTAATTTCATAATTCAAATATTAAATATATGTACTAAAAAACCTAAATTAGATCATTATTATTAATCACGGGTTGACTATCGGTGATGGTACGTAGCTCCTCCTTTCATTCCCGAGTGCATTATTACAACAAATTGTCTAGCACACGGGAATGAAGGAGAAGCTACCCCCACGACGGCGTGGATGATGGAGGGGGCTCCTAGATTTCTGCATAGAGTGCTCTTCAATTTTAGCATTCAAAGTAGGAGTACTTTTCCAATATGAGCATTCAATAAGCAAAACCAAATCGTAAAATAAAGTAGTATTCAAATTAGCATGCATTCAATTATAACCAAAAGTACATCATCTCTTGTGTCCGTACATCGTCGAATACTCCTCGAATACTATCATACATATAGCATCGCTAATTAATACAGCTAGAACCGTAGCGCCCGACGGGTAACGTCGCGGGCGGTGGACACCCAAAGATAAGGAACGATCACGGGATCATAGCTCCAGTGAGATCCTGAAGAACCTGCCAGGTATTGTCGAGCCTGCCCTCCAACGCAACCATGTAGCGACGGACGTGCTCGTCCTCCTCTCTGACACGGTGACGTACCACCTCCGCGGTGTCCGGAAGCCTCGGCACCGTCACTGGCCCACGCGACCGCCACCAAACAAGGATCGGGTCAACAACGGGCTGCCTCCTCACCAACCTACGTCCCCCAGAAGGTAGCACCTCGCAATACCAGCCCGGCGGAGCCCAGTCCCGAACATGGCCCTGATCAAGCAGGCCTCCACCGCCGAGTCGACGACAACGAGGATGCAGGATAGGCATCGTCGATGTCGATGCGGGAACTACTTCTATATATAGTTAAATAAAATAGTTTTATTAATTAAATCAACTAGTTCAACTACTAAGCACTTACTATAAATAAATAAAGTAATACTTATTAAAAATAAACTACTTCTATATATAGTAAAATAAATTGGTTTATCAAATCAACTAGCTAGTTCAACTATATATGAAGCACTTACTATAAATAAAATAAAGTACTACTTACTAAAAATAAACTAGTTTAACTATAGTTCTATTATTTTTCTAACTAATTTTCCTATACATACACAATAAATTGACAAAGAAAATACTATGAACAAAAAAATCATTAAAATACTATGAACAAAAAAATCAATGAACTACAAAAAAATCATTAAAATTCTATGAACAAAATTAGAACAGAAAAGAATCATAAAAATTATATGAACAGAAAAAAATCATAAAAATTTGACATCTAAATTACTTACACAATATGAAAAAATTGACATCTAAATTACAACAGAAAAAAATCATAAAAATTTGACATCTAAATAACAACAAAAAAAATCATAAAAAATCGAACACAATATGAACAAATTAATTACACAATATGAAAAAAAATCTAACAGAAAAATCTATGAACTACACATCTAACAAAAAAATCAATGAACTACAAAAAAATCATTAAAATTCTATGAACAAAATTAGAACAGAAAAAAATCATAAAAATTTGACATCTAAATTACTTACACAATATGAAAAAAATTGACATCTAAATTACAACAGAAAAAAATCATAAAAATTTGACATCTAAATAACAACAGAAAAAATCATAAAAAATCTAACACAATATGAACAAATTAATTACACAATATGAAAAAAAATCTAATAGAAAAATCTATTAACTACACATCTAACAAGAAAAATCAATGAACTACAAAAAAATCATTAAAATTCTATGAACAAAATTAGAACAGAAAAAAAACATAAAAATTTGACATCTAAATTACTTACAAAATATGAAAAAAAATGACATCTAAATTACAACAGAAAAAAATCATAAAAATTTGACATCTAAATTACAACAGAAAAATCATAAAAAAATCTAACACAATATGAACAAATTAATTACACAATATGAAAAAAAATCTAACAGAAAAATCTATGAACTACACATCTAAATTACTACACATCTAACAAAAAAATCTATGAACTACAAAAAAATCTAACAAGATTAACTACACATCTAAATTAACTACTACTAACGTCAAATTAAATTAGTTGCTTACGGCGACGGCGACGGCGGCGACGGCGGCGGCGGCGACGGCAACGGCGAGGTGCGGCACGGGGCGGGCGGGGCGGCGACGGCGTCGGGGCGGCGCGGGCCGGGGCGGGCGGGGCGGCAACGGCGTCGGGGCGGCGCTGGCTGGGGCGGGCGGGGCGGCGACGGCGTCGGGGCGGCACGGGACGGGGCGGTGTGGGACAGCGCCGGGGTGGCACGAGATGGGCCGGGAAGATGGATTCGCCGCCGTCGGGGGAGAGCAGGGGAGAAGAGATTGAAGTGGGGATGGGCGGTTCTGAAATTTTTCCTAAGTGCTACTTATATAGCAAAGGCATTGGTCCCGGTTCGTGGCACCAACCGGGACTAATGCCCCCCTTTAGTCCCGGTTGGTGGCACCAACCGGGACCAAAGGCCTCTTTTCAGCAGCCCAAAGGGCGGGAAGCAGAGGCCTTTGGTCCCGGTTGGAGGCACCAACCGGGACTAAAGGGGGGGCATTGGTACCGATTGGTGCCACGAACCGGTGCCAATGCACCCCTTTAGTTCCGGTTGGTGCCACCAACCGGGAGTAAAGGCCATGTGCTACCCGCGTCGCGGCATGAAAGTTTAGTCTCACCTCGCTAGCTGAGAGAGCTCGAGAGTGGTTTATAAGCCCTAGTCCCGCTGCCCTCTCGAGCTCCTCTCAAATGCAGGCTTACGGGCCTAAACGCACTATATGTGCCTGTGGGCCTATTGGGCCTATTGCGGGCCTGAATCCTGGCCCATTGTTGGGTCTCTAGTCGTATTCAGGCCGTGGTAGCCCTTTAGGTGGCACTTTTTTATTTTATATATTTTAATTTTTTGCTTTGAATTATTTATTTTCTTTTGATTTTTCCTTTTTTTATTTTTTTTTCTTTTAGCTCAGATTAATTATAATCTTTCTAATTACTTACTTATTTATTTTATGATAATTTTTTTTGCTATTAAAGTTTGTTACAAAATTCTAATTACTTATTTATGTTCTTTTATGATAATTCTTTTTGTTTTAATGTTTTGAGCAGAATTCTAATTACTTATTTATTTTCTTTTATGATAATTCTTTTTTGCTTTTAATGTTTTGAACGGAATTCTAATTACTTATTTATTTTCTTTTGTGATAATCCTTTTTGCTATTAAAGTTTGTAAAAAAATTCTATATAATTTTAGTTTCAGTAATACTAGAGGTTTATAAAAGCTTTTTAGTTGATTTTTTCAGTACCAATTCTAAGGCTGTTACGAAGGCATTTTATTTGGTACAGGTTTTAAGGCTGGTGCCCCACGAGCACCTTTTAGTATAGGTTCGTGCCATGAACCGGTAAAAGAGTTTTTTAGTTGATTCTTTCTGCAGCTGTTTTTTAGTCACACCTCGCCAAGCGAGAGGCACTCGCAGCGGTTTATAAGCCCGAGTGCAGAGACGATGCAGAAGAGGCTCAATACTAACCTACACGTTGCTTAGCTTTAAGCCTTGAGGAATAGGGTAGACTGCACGAAGCTATGTGCAGTGCAGTTTACACTATTCCGAAAGGCTTAAAGCTAACTAACAAGCATTGCCCCTCTTTTTTATTTTTAATGACTTATTACAACTCAGAAAAAAATAGAAAAAAATAAATATAGCAGAAAAGAAAAAAAACTATATAAAAACTACTCAGAAATAAATAGAAGAAAAAATAGTTGTGATTAACTTTACTAAAAAATGAGCATAAATGCGCTTATAGAGAAAATTCAACCTAAATTCATAATTAATTTCTACTAACTTCAGAGAAATTCAATATGAATTTAGGTCAAATTCCCTGTATAAGGGCATCTATTTTCACTTTGAGAGGGAGGGGCTTATAAACGGGTGTGAGCGCCCTTCGGTTCGCGAGGTGAGACTAAACACTGACCGCAACGAGGACCAACCATTTAGTCCCGGTTGGAGGCACGAACCGGGACTAATGGGCTGCCTTTGGTCCCAGTTCAAGCCGCCAACCGGGACCAATGGTGGTGGGCCAGGAGCGAGGCCATAGGTCCCGGTTCGTCCCACGTGGCCCGCCCGGCCCCCGCGGCTCACGAACCAGGTCCAATGCCACCATTGGTCCCGGTTCTGGACTGAACCGGGACTAATGGGCTGACCCGGCCTGGACCATTGCCCCTTTTTCTTCTAGTGCGAGCTTTTTGTTGAAGTTTTGTGTGGATGAAGTGTCTAATCGAGGAGGTCTCGATATGAGGAAAAGTAAGAGAGGCAAGAGCTCAAGCTTGGGGATGCCCAAGGCACCCCAAGTAAATATTCAAGGATACTCAAGCGACTAAGCTTAGGGATGCCCCGGAAGGCATCCCCTCTTTCTTCAACAAGTATCGGCATGTTTTCGTATTCGTTTCTTTCTCGATATGTGCAAGTCTTGGAGCGGCGGCCATTGCCGGCAACAAAAAACACCGAGTGCTTGATGAAATGCCAACAATGTAAAAATAAAACCCTGTGTCCCGTTGGAGCACCATCCATGACCAATGCAACCGATGGACCGGTTTCATCGACCAAGTGAACCATGCTCCACCGAGTGATATGCGAGTAGCGGAGTATGGCCCCTACATCCAAGAGCTATTCAAGCATCGGAACACCAAGTTCGGCCACAAACCCTTCACTTTCCATCATTACTACAAAGAGGGTGGTGGTGGCCGAGAGGGTGGTCGTGCATGCCAAAGATTGGCTCGATCCACAACATATAATATGTTATGTTTGTGGTGATTTTGATTCAAACATTGTGTTTGAAATGATATCTTTTGGCGAACTTTACATGTTTAATTTTGAAAACGCGGTGATGAAACCTTATGTTATAAGGATTATTGCTATCCATGTTTTAATTTGAATGATTTAAGATATGTATTGTGTAGAGATTGTGTTTGTGCGGCTAGTATACAAAACGGCCACAAATTTGATTTTACTCCGCTAACTATAGGGGATCGGCTAGGTGCGGCCACTGTCAGTGGAGTAAAATTTTACTCCACTAACTTTACTCCAACTTTTACTCCACTAACTCTTAAGGGATCGGTTAGAAATGCCCTAGGACGAGTTATCCGTTCACCTTTGTCGCACAATGTAAGTGTATCTGCGATACCTAAACCTGCCTTCTGCCAATGTCTGCGACTGAATGCCCTATCTCCAGTAACAATTGAGCTAATTAAGGAGAGTGGTGATCGTGGGAAGAGACATGATCCTGCTGAGATCGTACGTATTGTCACCTTAGGCACTCAAACTTGTAGCTAGTTACCATTAAAATCTGTGTATTTCTTCTGTACAAAATGCAAATGGCCATTTTAGATACAGAAATGCCTATTTATATTGGCAAATATATGGTACACTTTGGTTTGCATTGGACTAACAGACGTCTCGCTTTTATTTACCACTAGAAATCGATTGCTTCGGTTCAACATGGTGACACAGGCATGCTCACTAACTATTTTTGCCAGCATACAGTTTATTTCATTATTATATATAAATATAATGCAATGATATGCTAATAATATGATCACCCTGCCACAGTTTCTGCTGTTAAATTTATCGAACGGAAGCATTGGTTTATTGCTGGGTCGGTGGATGGTTTCATCTATGTGTATAACTACAAAAATGGCATACAGAGAATCGCGGGTTTCCATGGTGAGGGAAACGGCTGCGGTATCATCTCACTGGCTGTTCATGCAACCCAGCCATATGTGTTGTCATCATGTGGTCTTTTTTTTTTTTGAACGTCAGTACAGACACAAGCGCTCATATACACGCGCATACACTCACCCCTATGAATGCACACACGCACATCCTACCCCTATGAGCATCTTCGAGAGACTGAGCCGGCATATCATTTTGAGATTTACGAAGCCACCGTAGGCGCCTCGTCGTCGACGGGAATGTCTCCTCTCACTGAAAGCGCATTGCCGAAAATCCTGAAATAAATCCAGGAATAATGCGAGCACCAGAATTTGAACCCTGGTGGGTTGGGGATACCACTGTCCACCTAACCATCTTAACCACAGGTTAGTTCGCGTTGTCATCATGTGGTCAGTATACAGCTTTGGGACTGGGACAAGGGCTGGGAGTGCATACGAAATTTTGAGGAGTCCCATGGTGCAAGTCAACTAAAATTTAACCCAAACGACCCCAACAGTTTTGCTAGTGCAGTATTTGATTACTGGTTCTCATGATGAAACTGCCAGGGTCTGCTCTTTCAAGAAAAAAATTAATGTGCTAATAAAGTGCATGTATATTTGCTAATAATGCACTTTTTCTGAAATTAGGTTTGGAACCTGCAGACGAGAGAGATTATCTATAAACTTGGAGGTTTCATGTCTTCGGTTACTTGTGTGATTTCACATCCCAATATTCCACTATTTATTACAGGTACAACAGAGGGCGCTATTCATTTGCATAGCGCAACAGATTTCAGGTAATCATTACTAGAGTATGTCCTTATGAACACACACACACACACACACACACACACACCTTCGGTCTTGCCACTCCTAACATTTCTGTGTGCTAAATGTGTACAAGAGATGTCTCGTTTTGCATCAGCTTACGAAGGTTACATAAATAATTTTTATATTTATGGGGAAATTAGTAAGCGCCTTCATATTCCACAGGCTTAAGAAAATCGTTGACATTAATGGTTATGGAGGTGTTCATCGTCTTGCATGGTTGATGGAGTCAGGAAGGTAATCACTATTTATGTTTTTCATTTGGTGTTTTAATGCCTAATGGGCATTCGTTCACTGCATGCCGTGCATATACAATTTTTTCTTTATTAGGTCAACTTTATGCATATATAGAGTTTTTTCTGGAGCGCTAACTAGGTCCATCTATTTTCGCCATCTATTTTCGTATGATGCCAAACATGTGAATCACGTATTCTTTATCTATCAGGATTGTGATTGGAACTTATCGGGCAGTATCTATAATGGAGATCCATGATGAATGACCAGATGCTTGCTAGGGCAGAAATGGAAGTTCCATACAAGCACCGGTTACGAAATCCATTGTTTTCGGGCCTCACACCAAAGAAGACAATTAATGGGGAAGCTTTTTTTTTAACTTGGCTCGCATGTACGCCTCGAATGTGGTTTTGCTATGTTGCCACTTCTTTTGAACACATTTGATTTGTTTGCCAACTGATTTGGATAATCCGCTGCGATTTTACATGGGATTTATCACTAGATTAAACTATTTGGCACACATTCATCGATCATGTCAATGTTTGGTATTTTTGCTACTTTTCACACCATGTAGTACTGTAGGGAAAAGTAGCAAAACATGAATCGTCCATGGACAGTTGAACATGAACATGAACTGACTAAAAACTGAATCCCCCCCCCCCCCCCCCCCCCCCCCCCCACTCCCTTCTATAGTAGTAAAACATGAACAGTTGGCCTGTGGTCAAATTAGTTAATGTCAACAACAAAAAACTGCATAGAAGAGTAGGAAGCATCAGGTGCTTGTGCTTGGTGCATGCTTGAACTTTTTGAGAGGTCTCGGAGTGCATCACTGTGGCAAGAAGGTTGGACGTGTGGTAGCGTTTGGTTGAGTTCCTGCAGCTTTATGTGGCCAGTATGGACCTTTTTATTGTTTCGAAAAATTGTAATTTTAGTGACCCCTTTGAAATATTTGTTTGTGACTTCCTTGCTCATCTCTTGGTTTATACTCTATAGGCTAGTTTTTTGTTTTGGCGAGAAGGATCAGATCAATATAAAGATTCACCGGAAGTACAGAACACATCAAACATAAAAAAATTAAATCGAGGTCCATGGACCACCGAACAACCACTGCCGCCGTCAGAACGAGTCGTCGAAGCGCTGTTGTCGCCGCTCCTATACCGTAGCCGGCCTGACCTTGTCGATGATGGCCAGAAGTCTTTGTGCCCGTGCCGCTAAGGACTAGTGCCCTGGAGCCGCAGTCGTCGTCGTTGAATCCTTGAATCGATCAGAAGAACCTGACACCAAATATCGCCGTTGCGCACGCACAATGAGAAATCCTAACCTGGCCAGCCTGAGGAGCTGGCAGGAATCTACGTCGAAGCTCTATCTAATCCGTCACAACGAACAAATTTGAGGAGGATCAGAGCCCAAAAGATTGACTCGAAGAAGAAGCGCCGTCATCCGTTTAAACGCCGCCCCTACAATGAAAAAAACAATACCTATCTACGGTCTGAGGCACTAGAACCCCCTCCCCGCCGCCGGCCGCCGAAGCGGGGGTCGGGCGGGGGGGGGGGGGGCAAATCCATGGGCTCACCAGTGAAGAACAAGGGGAGGCAAATTTTCCCTACCCGCCTTGCGAGAGGGAAAGAAAAGCTATTGTTGCCTGCAGGAAGTGCGAGTTGACAGGTAATAGTACTCAGCTGCATACATTGCTTCATCACATTCTTTTTTTTTGAGCATCAGTACAGACACAAGCGCTCATATACACGCGCATACACTCACCCCTATGAACGCACACACGCACACCCTACCCCTATGAGCACCTCCGAGAGACTGAGCCGGCATATCATCTTGAGATTTACGAAGTCACCGTAGGCGCCCCGTCGTCGACGGGAACGTCTCCTCCCACTGAAAGCGCATCGCCGGAAATCCTGAAATAAATCCAGGAATAATGCGAGCACCAGGATTTGAACCCTGGTGGGTTGGGGATACCACTGTCCATCTAACCAACTCAACCACAGGTTGATTCGCGCTTCATCACATTCTTGTAATCTAATTGCGTGTACTAGATACCCCTGGTCCCAAAATAAGTGTCTCAACTTTGTAGTAACTTTAAAGTTTGTACAAAGTTGAAAGTTACTACAAAGTTGAGACACTTATTTTGAAACGGAGGGGGTATATTGTTTGAGCTCGAAAGCATATTGACAGTGTAAAATTTTACAAAATTCACACTGTTCAAAATCTTGAGATCGGACAGGCTTGACAACATATTCATACAGCACAAATCTTTGCACGCACCGGGGCGCATTCATCCAGTAGAAAATATACAAGGCTGAATCCAACGCTAGATTTCTCCTATTTTTTGCTTTCATCCAGTACAACATATTTATGTTTAATTCTCATATCTTGGTTTATACTCTATAGGCTAGTTTTTTTTCTGGCTAGAAGGATCAGATCAATATAAAGATTCACCGGAAGTACAGAACACATTAAACATAATAAAAATTAAATCGAGGTCCATGGACCACCGAACGACCACTGCCGCCGTCAGAACGAGTCGTCGAAGCGCTGTTGTTGCCGCTCCTATACCGTAGCCGATCTGACCTTTTCGATGATGGCCAGAAGTCTTTGTGCTCGTGCCGCTAAGGACCAGCGCGCGCCCTAGAGCCGCAGTCGTCGTCGTTGAATCCTTGAATCGATATGAAGAACCTGACACCAAATATCGCCATTGCGCACGCACAATAAGAAATCCTAACCTAGCGACCCCGAGGAGCTGGCAGGAATCTACGCCGGAGCTCTATCTAATCCGTCACAACGAACAAATTTGAAGAGGACCAGAGCCCAAAAGATTGACTCGAAAAAAAGCGCCGCCATCCGTCTAAATGCCGCCCCTACAAGAAAGAAAAAAACCTATCTATGGTCTGAGGCACTAGAACTCCCCTCCCCGCCGCCGCCGGCCGGAGCGGGGGTCAAGAGGGGGGGGGGGCGAATCCATGGGCTCACCTGTGAAGATCGAGGGGAGGAAACGGGTAATAGTACTCAGCTGCATACATTGCTTCATCACATTCTTGTAATATAATTGCGTCTACTAGATACCCCTGGTCACACTTATTTTGAGACGAAGGGGGTATATTGTTTGAGCTCGAAAGCATATTGACAGTGTAAAATTTTACAAAATTCGCACCGTTCAAAATCTTGAGATCGGACAGGCTTGACAACATATTCATACAACACAAATCTTTGCACGCACCTGGGCGCATTCATCCAGTACAAAATATACAAGGCTGAATCCAACGCTAGATTTCTCCTATTTTTTTGCTTGGGTTATCTCAAAAAAAAAAACTCGAGCCCTGCCATGTTTCTTTTAGGGATCCTTGCCATGTTTGTAAATTGTAATCCTTGCAGGAAAAAAAGTCAGAATCCTGTGAGGGCCGATTCGCCTTGCAGGTGTTGTCGGGCCAATTTCACCCCACGTGCTTAACACACCGAGCCCATTGCCCTGCTCTGCTCTCGTGCTACCCCGAGGCGTCGCTTCCTTTTCATCCTCATCCCCCAATCCGACGCCGGCGACGGCGGAGGGGAGCAATGCGGTGCGACCTCGCCGTGTGTATGTGTCCCTCCGCCAAGCGTGCGACACCGGCGTCGGGCGCACGCGACCGCGAGCTTCTCCGGCGGCAGGTAGCGCCCTGTTCTCTGCCCCGTCGCCTTGGCATTTTCCAGATTTGTATACTACTTTAATTGCTCTGCCGTGTATTAAATCAAACCCAAATCCAAATGTGAAGTCTTCTCTGTTTGGTTTTCTTGATCCCTACAGATTTTCCAGGTTAGTGCTTCAGCCCTGATACAGACCTTGTGTTTTGAGTCTACTTTTGACTAGCAGAATATGAGTTATATGTCCTAAAAATTATACAATTGGATTCAGATTCGATTTTTTTTCAATCGAACTTTTATGACATAGAACTCATATTTTATCAGTCAAATTCATTGTCAAAATTAGGCTCAAATTCATATTTTATTTTTGTAGAGAGGGAGTGAATTTATCCTGAATTCTATGTCGCCACTTACAGAACTGAAAATCAGATGAAGTACCACCTGTTATTCCCTCGGCGCACGGAAAAGCGACGTCGAGGAAAGGATCTGGGGAGAACAGTCAAGCGAGAGGATAAACGAGAGAAATGAGTGGATGGGAGGGATGGCTCCTGTATATCTATGTGGACCGCTCAATTTGGTTCACATGGTTTGGATGCATGCACCTGGATTTCTGGTTTCGAGCCAAATTAACCAGACCCAGTCATATTTCTGTGGAACAGCTGCTAGGTTGACCCAGACCCAGCGTCTTCTTGCCCCTCTGGCGTGCCCACTTGGATGCTAATTTTCTGAGAAATTTCCTACACATCTTCCAGGTTAGTGCTTCAACTCTCAGTGGGATAGATGCTTTCACATGGAACCATGAACCTTATTTTAGTAGTCCTCTCTTCGACCTGGACGCTATGCTTCAGTTCCTCTGTTTCCAGTAGCCACTTTTCACTAAGCGCTGCATCCCTGCATACCCTCCAGGTTGGTGGTTCAGCTCTTTTTTTTTCCTTCCATATGATCCAAAATGAACAGACTTCCACTATTATGATAAGTATGGAGCAAAGTATCTACTCCCTTCGTCCTATAATATAAGAACATTTTCTACACTAGTATAGTGTTAAAAATATTTTTATATTATGGGACGGATGGAGTAGCATCTAGTGCAAAAGAAAAGCCAAAGGAATCAGAGTATACGGAGCTCTTGGTGGAACGATGAACCTAGAGCTGATAAAAGAGCTGTATAGATTAAGCTATTATAAATACTCCCTCTACAAACAAATATAAAAGCATTTAGATCATTACTTTAGTTATCTAAACGCTCTTATATTTCTTTATGCAGGGAGTACTAGAGAGTAAATTATTTTTCATAAGATTGCATTGCTGTTTCTGCTCGTCCATGATAGGTCTTCCAGCGATTTGCAGTCATCAAACGTGACAGCTGTCCCGATTTCTTGCTGTCTGTAGTAGCGTAGTACTCTACTGATCTCTCACATATGTCCAACAGCAAGCCGGCTGGCGGCGGTGGGGCGCTTCTTGACCCTTCCACCTCTCTCCTGAAGCTCATATCTTGTGCAACCCACATCAGTGACCCGCAGTGGCGCCCAAGTCTCACCCTTTCCTGTTGGCGCAAAACCCTAGCTCTAGCTCTCCTCTCTCTCTCACTGAGCTCTCTCTCACCCGACGTCATGGCGCGAACCAACGAAAGAGAGGAAGAAGATCAGAAGAGTGGTGGACACATGAGCTTTTCCGGCGCACAAACGCCTCCTTCACTACAGGAATAATGTAATTTGCCGTCTGTGGATTACAGACGGCAAAGGCCTAAAAACAGACGGCAAAGATTTTGCCGTCAGTCAGCAGACGGCAAAGTCAGACGGCAAAGATAAGTCGGCAAAGAGTTCTTTGCCGTCAGCATTTCATCGGGCAGACGGCAAAATCTTTGCCGTCAGCAAAACTCCAGCTTTGCCGTCAACCAAATAATAGCATACGGCAAAGAAAGGCAGCTTTGCGTCAGCCAGACTCTTTCTTTGCCGTCTGCCTCATACACACCAGACGGCAAAGAAAATTATTTCATTTAAAAATAATGAACCACCAGTGGAGGTCGTAGTTGCTCGATGGCGTACGCAAAAAAAATTACAGCGATTTCACCATCTACAGTTCAAGACAACAGAATGGATTTTACAAGACTCGAAAATTCTATTTGCACAATATATCCATCATCACAATATTTACACAGAAATACACTATTTACAATATGAAGTTCCCCATTTACATGACCAACAAATGAACGAATCAGCACACGTAAAAACTAGTACAATATTTCACAAAAAAGGACGCACTGGCCCTTGCCAGCGGTTAGATCCGAGCGTGAGCGTCGAGCTCGAGGCGGCGGATGGTGGTCTTGAGCGGATTTTATCATGGCAGAGGGGCGGATGGAGGGCGGGGGAGACGGAAGGAGAAAGGGGTGCTGCAGGGTAGCTCCGGCGAGCTCTTGACGAAGCTGCGGCGCGATGATTGACGAGCAGAGGAGCTCGAGATCAAGAGGATGCATGGGGTCGCGGTCAGGGAGGAGGATCCCGTGGCGGGGCGGAGAAGGAGGATCCCGCGACGGCCTCCTACTCGCACGACGGCGAGCTCTTGCGGCGCGGGCGGATCGAAGGGCGGCGGCAGTTGACGAGCAGAGGAGATCGGGATGGGGAGGAGGCGTGGGGTCGCGGGCAGGGAGGAAGAGGAGGACCCCGCGGCGAGGAGGAGGATGCTGCGGTGGCCTCCTGCTCCGGCGGCTGCTCTGGGGGTGAGGAAGACGGGGCCGGCGACGGGAGACGGGTCCGGCAGCGTGCGGCTGCTCCGGGGCCGAGGGAGACGGGGCCGGCGACGTGAGATGGGGCCGGCAGTGTGCAGCTGCTCCGGGGGCGAGGGAGATGAGGCCGGCGTCGCGCATCTGCTCGTGGGCGACAGGCGATGGGGCCGGGACTGGGCGTGCAGGCTTCTGCTCGGGAGAGGTGAGACGAGGGAGCTCTCGGGGAACGGGGGAAGGAGAGATAGAGGAGACGAGTGCGTGGGTGGGGCGGGTCGTGCACGTGGGTGGGGCCGGTACTGGTGGGTACCTGGCACATGACTCGTGGGTGGGTGTGCGGCTAGGTCCGATGGATGCGGTCGAATTGGATCTGCGTTTTAGATCTTGCCACGTCATACATCCGCGTGATCGATCCGCGTGGTGTGTTTTCTCTTTGCCGTCTGTTAATAAAAATACAGACGGCAAACAACAAACTTTGCCATCTGCCTATAACAGACGACAAAGAACTTTGCCGTCTGTTATATAGTAGGCAGACGACAAAGTTTATTGTTTGCTGTCTGTATTTTTTTTGAAAGACGGCAAAGCCTATTTTGCCGTCAGTCTTTCTTTGCCGTCTGCAGCTAACGGCAAAATTGGTCTTTGTCGTCTGGCCCGAGAAAAAGTTGACGGCAAAGCCTCCTCCGGACGGCAAATTACCTGTTTCCCGTAGTGTTTCCTTTCCTCGAGCACGAACTCGACAGTGTCCATCTGTTACAACGCCACCATGCGGCTTTATACCCCGAGCCAGTGAACTGGGCGCACTCACGCCTCCACTCGCCCGCGATCTTTCCCACGTCCTGCATGCTCTGGCCCGTGCCCACACGCGCGCTTCTCGCGGTGAGCATCAACAGAACCTGCCCGATCGCCCCGCGTGGCTCGCCAACGATCAACACACACACTCACACCTACGGTGTTCCAGCACACAGACACGCCCATGCACACCACACGCACGCACACACTCGACCCGCCGTGGACCCGATGCGCCCAGCACGCCTAGCGCGCCCATACACGCGCCCAACGTGACAAGCTCGTCGCCACGGCTTATTACACACAACACTTCCCAGGTGACTTTGCCAAGTCCAAGCACTGCTATAGTTATCTTCTAGTTACGGGCTTGTAGACCATTTGTTTCGGAACTCAGACCAGAAACGACCTTGCCATAGCCCGTACAAGACTTTGTGTAACTTCAGTACCTCGTGCTCTTCTGCTTGATGTATCCCGGTGACTGGTTCACATATAAACCTCTCCTTCTAACTCTCCGATCAGAAACCCGGTTTCCTCGCCGCCGCCGCCGGCTCCCCCGCACGGAGCCGATGCCACGACCGGAGCCTGACATTGTCGCTACCCCTCCCACACTTCCCTACCCCTCCCCCCTCCCCTCCCTTCCTCGTACCACCGCGTCACCTCCCCGAGCGAGGCGACAGGGGGCCTCTTCCCCGCTTCTCTCCAGCTCTCGTCCATCGCCCCTGCCCCATCCCGCCGCCATTGAGCGCCGCTGGGCCTCGGCCGCATGGTGCTGGCGGCGGCGGGCCTGCCTTTCCCGGTGTGCGGCACCCCCTTCTCGGACGGTGGTGGCTAGTGGCGGCGCTCAGCTGCGGGCATCAATGCGGCCCGTCAGTGGTGGTGGTGCCACGGGCCCAGTGGCTCTCGACGCGACAGTGCGGCCGTTGGCCGTGGGGCGGCGCGATGGCGATGTTGCTGGCGGGGCCCACCCAGCCCAGATCTGGGCGCATTTGGGCCCCATCTGGGTTGGGGCGGGTCGGTGGCTCGGTGTTCGGCGGCAACATTCCCTGGTGGTGGCGTGGTGGCGGCGGTCTTGGGCGGTGAGGACTTCGTTGGTCGGCGAGCTGTAGTGTGGTAACAGGTCTGTCCGAGTCCAAGTGGGCCCGTCCGTGCCGTCGAGGCCCGACAAGTCCTCGTCACAGCGTTCGGCTGGCTCCGCTGCGGCGGTGGAGGCTATCCCCTCCCTCGGGCCGTGTTGTGGTCGCTCCCGTGGCCGGTGTCTCCTCTCCCTCTCCAGGTCTCGTGTTGACAGCTCCATTGAGGCGGTGAGGGCTGACCGGTAGTCGTGGTGGCACAAGTTGGTGGATAGATGAGGGGGGGTGCATTTCGAAATGCCTGGGGTGGTGGTGGTGGTTGTGGGTCGGGAGAAACCCCTGTCGGCCTGGCCGCACCGATGCTATGACACCTGTGGGCGCCGTCGGACCTTCCTGAGGGGCATCGGGTATACCCCTTCCCCACTATCCCTCGCGTACCAGGGGAAACCCTAGAACTTGTTCAGGCAACAGCGGCGGCATCGTCGCATTCCTTCTTGAAGGTGTTGCTTGGGGTGCGGTGCTTCAGGATGCTGGGAACGTGGTGGTACTTCATCAGAGGGTGCAGCGGTTGCCGGTCTTCCTTTCTTCGTTGATCTGCCGGTGTCGGCATTTATTTCTCTTTCTTCTTATTATTTTTCTTTTAGGCTTATCTGTGCTGCAGCCCCAGGGAGCTGGATGTATCGGCGAAACCATTTATCGTTAAAAGTTATAATCCATGATCAGAAGTTCTAATTTAATAGTCGTGTCCATGTATAAATTTATATTGTAATCTTCAGTTCATTTTGGTTCTAGTTCATTAATTATTTCTCTTTTTCTGTTCTCAGCCCTTCTGTTTGAATCCTGCACTAACCTATTGCCGTCTCAGTTCGACAAACGGATTCTTTTTGCATCCGGCAGCGACTGCAGGTAGTGCTCCATTTCCTCCCCACACCACACCCCCCTCCATCCCCACCACCATATATGCACAAACGGGACACAACCACACATGCGGTCTTCCACACAAATGCCCTCTCATATAGTTCCTTGTTTAGACAGAAATGGCGAGTGCACATGGTGAATTGGAGAAGAAGCTACAGGATCCAAATGCACCACCAATGTTTCTTCCACTTGATTTTTTGCAAGATATCACATGTGACTTCTCCACAGAGTCGAAACTTGGCGAAGGCGGGTATGGAATAGTTTACAAGGTATGACCTCTTTTAATTCACTTGTCAATTGTTGCCAGCAGTACATAGTCAAAGATACATGTACGTGCTATGAAAAGACATATTTAACTTACAACACAGGGAGTTCTCCGGACTGGGAAAATCATCGCTGTCAAGAAGCTGTTTGAAATGCGATTAAAAGAGGAGACGTTTCAGAATGAGGTCAGTTATCTTATGGGGATCAAACACCAAAACATAGTGCAGCTTAAAGGTTACTGCGCTGAGTCAAGATGGGAAGCAATTGAGAGACCAAGTGGAAGTGGGAAGCATGTTTTTGCTGAAATTCCAAAAAGGTTGCTCTGCTTCGAGTACATATCCAACAAAAGCCTCAAGAAACATATTTCTGGTATGGTTAGGGAACATTACACTCTATTTTTCATTATGAAGTTTACTTCGTTCGAACACAGATTAAAAGTGTATTGTGTCGGCTATGCTTTGGAAAAAAAATTCTGTTAGCTTCTGGTCTAAGAATGGTTCCACACACAAAGATGTTACTGCTACGGTGCGCGTAGACACACGTGTGTGCAAAGACATGTAGTGAGACGAATAGCTAGATTGAAGAAACTAGGTTCCCCACCCCCCCCCCCCCCCCCAACCCTTTTTTTACAGAAAACTATATAGGAATCTTTTTTATAGGAAGTAACAAAGCACTCATTATGAATTTGGAGAGTACTTAAACTTAGGTGGTGCTGACGCATGCCACATGCCTCCCAAAAATGCAAGTCATTACAGTACCACAAGTGTAATTAATTGCTCAATAGGTTTAAAGTTCTTTTCTTTTCTTTGTCTATTTCTACAGATGAATCTTTGGGCCTTGAGTGGAATATGAGATACGACATAATCAAGGGGATTTGCAGTGGCATGCATTTCCTTCATGATGAATGCCATATCGTTCATCTGGACCTAAAGCCAGAAAATATATTGATAGACTCTACCATGACAGCAAAAATCGCGGATTTTGGTTTATCAAGGATCTTTGGAGAGCAAGAATCACAAATTATCACGGATAATCGTGCTGGAACATGGTTAGCTACGGGTCTTGCACCTATGATTTTTTTCCCCTTCCCTCAGCTACTTTACATCTCTTTGTTTATGTTTGCACTTCTTACTGTATATACTGTTGCAGTGGATATATGGCGCCAGAATACTTAATCCGAGGTGTAGTGTCAAACAAGGCAGATATCTTCAGTATGGGTGTCATAGTTATAGAGATAATTACAGGTCATAGGGACTATCCAGATTTCCAGCAAGATAATCCCCACAGTGCTGCAGCATCACTCCAGCAATTCACAGAAAAAGTAAGTCAGAATTAATCTACATTTGCATGTAGACCATCCTTGAGCTAATTATTGCAAATGCATAGGTGCACCTTAGCTGGAGGAACAAACTCATGTCCACACCAGACTATAAATCAACAGAAACATCTGTCCGACAAGTAAGACAATGTATTGGTATAGCGCTTGAATGTGTGCACCCTAGCATGGAGAAAAGACCTACTGCAAAGGATATACTCGAAATGCTTAATGGATTAGACAAGGTACGATTACATACTTACATATCGTCAATATATCATGTCATAGCTCACGGTTTAAATGTCTATGAAGGAACATAATATGCCAAAATAACACTCCTCCGTCCCAAAATAAATGTTGTTGATTTAGTACAACTTTGTACTAAGTGTTGATTTAGTATAACTTTGTACTAAATCAGCAACACTTAATTTGGGACGAAAGGAGTATTAATATCATGGTTCTCATTTAGCACCATAAAATTATTTACACTACAAAAATCATGTGATACGTAAACCCAACTGTCTTATGCTTCTTATCCTTTTTATTATATGAAAGTGAAGTCCAAGATTTATGAAACAATAATCAGTAAAGAGAAACTTAGTTCTGTGAGTCTTAAATTTATTAATTCAATTTTTTAACTAGCTGTGTACTTTGGTGTGTATATATGTATAATGTGTGAGGCAGATGGTGGCAGACTACGAGCCGCTGTCGGACATGCAGTGCAAGGACATGCTGCAGGCCCTGAACACTACTGTGAGTAACGATCTCACATCCCAGAACCGGAGTATAACTAACGACATGTTAAACAAAGAGACAGATAGTAAAGTGGTGGCCAATGCGAAATCGGTGGAGGGTTTGTTACACACACCTTTGCCAGAATCAAACAAAATAAATGAGATGGTGAAGTGGTGGGCAGCGAAGGCATCCTGTAAGCCACAACCAACAAGGGACACAACCATTGTGGTAAGCTTACTGACCCTCGCAAAGAAAAGGTCACTGACAATGAAATCTGACTTGCAAACCTTTGTCCACTTAACCAGTCTACGACAATGGAACTTTTTCTGCATTTTACTACAACCAGATAATTGAAAAACTGAGTTATTCTTTCTAAATGATTAAAGATTTGGACTGGATAATCAAGAAAGACTAAATGGTACCATGTTTTTCGAAAAGGAGGATAACCCCCTGCCTCTGCATCGAGCGATGCAAACAGTTATCTTCATTAAATTATTCAACAAGGCCTTACACAATGAATACATGAACTAACCCAAAGCCACCTTCCTTGCGAAAAACTATCACCCTACCTACAAGGTTGATGATGTATCCTGACCTCGCACTAGTACACACCATAAAGTCTGGTGGCCTCACCAAGCTGCCCGTCAGCTTGCAAAGAGCATCAAACGGTGAAGCAGACTCTCAGCGTGCACTGCATGCGCACGCTATAGAATCTGCCGCCGCCATCTTCCACCATCTCGTTTTCCTGATTAATAAATGCATTGACCTTGACAGACCCTTCTGTCGTCGATGCCACCACGACGCCAAGTATCTCGACCATCTTGCACGCGTCCATGAATATGCGTCCATTGCCGAGACTCCGCATCCCCATGCCATTGAGACTCACCATTGTCAATGTAGTAGATCCCACGCCGCTCCACGTTCTTGAACCCCACCTATTATCACTGGTCCCATCCCGTCCGTCCGCAGTTCCTCTAGCTGAGCACCCGAACACCCCAGGTGGCACCTCCAAGAAGGGAACGCCACACATGATATCGTCGTCGCCCAATCCGATGGGTTTCTAGATCTTCATACGGGCATGGGGTCGAGGTGGAGGGGAAGGACCTCGATGACACCTGCAAGGAGGAAATCTACGATCTTGGTCGTCGCAAGCCAGGACGAGCGAGCTGACACAAGTTTCCTTCGGTCCCATGCCACCTCCACCAGCACCCGCCAGCACATTCCATCAAACGAGACTGCAGACCACCTAGTGCAGTAGGAGAGACGATGCATAGGGGAGAGGATCTAGCCTTCAGATCTAGTGGAGGGCCGCCGAGATCCAGAGCCACCAGCCACACCACCACTACACAGATCCACAGGCAACCGCCACGCTACCCTCGCAGCCGCCGCAACCATGCCTCTTCGAAGAAGCTCTGGGGACGCTAACCCGGTTTTTGAGCTTCGCCGAACGTGTGTCGTCTAGGGCCGCACACCATGCTAGGATGGAGGTCCCGTCAATGGGAGAGGAAGAAAGCCCGCCACCGCCATCTACCGAGCCAGCTTTGCCCGTCAGCTTCCTCCGGCAGCAGCGGGGTGGATGGAGGAGAGGAGACTCATGTCAGCGGCTAGGGATTCACCCGTGCAGGCGCCTCGAGTTAAATAATAATAGAATATTATTGGAATGAAATAAAAAAAGAATGAGAGGTAGAAATAAAAAAAAGAATGAGAGGTACAATGCAAGTAAATAGAAGAACCGAGCACATGCATGAATCAGCAGATGAGAACAGGTCTTTAGGTTGTCGGAGAACAGATTAGAATACTGAATACATGTTGTGGAAATGAACAGATGGAACCAATGGAAGATAAATATATCCGCTGATTGCTTCTCTTCGTTTTTTTTCTTTCCTGATCTGATGAGTAAGGTAGCAATCACATTTGGGTTCATATTTTTTGACGTAATCTTGCTTCAACAACGAGTTGACATCCGCTGATTAATTCCCTTTGTTTCTCTTGCAATTTCATGCACTACCATCAATGCAGCAGGCAATCCCTACTTTAACACAGGTACGGACTTTTGTTCTCTCACTCAACTGATCCTCTAACGTTAATTTGGTATCTAAAATGCTGACCAGAATTTTGTCTTTTCAGATCATATCTAGGGAGGTCCCTAAAGAGCGCATGATTTCACTAGACATAAATCAGACAGAGTCATGGTGCGTGCCTAGCATATAGTTTGGGCATTATAATATTCAACCTTTTAACATTAGTTGTCTAAGGAATCTTTATTTCTAAGTCAACCGAATTTCACATGATGAAACCAAGACTTGCACGAAAACTTATTTGTAACTTTGTAGAAATGTGCGCCTATCAAATTGCATATTTGTAGAACTTTGTGGCTATCATTTTTTGCAATATGAATAAAAAAAATCAAGATTGTCAACTAACTAAAAGAATTTCTTTCTCAACTTAGAAATAGAAGATCCCTGTAATATTCAAACATCTTTCTTGACATTAATGCATTAATAGAACTTGAAGATCCTGGGTTGATTTTTTTCTCCTCATCACCCAGGATTGCAACAGGCCACGAAAATGGATATATTGATATATGTGATTATATCATGCAGGTAAATTACCGTCTTCTTATATTTACTATGAAATAATTTGGGTCATGTGCATCTTCAGATGCAGAAGTCGCAGAAGAGTTCTCTCACATTGTCTGAAGGAAAGAAAGTAAATTACTGTGTTCTGCATGTGCCAGCCTCTTCTTTTGACATGGAATGCTCGTTTTCCATTAACTTTGCGTGGCAGAATCACCGGACAGAGCACCAATTAAATCGTCTGGGGGGTTATCTAACCACACTTGTTGGTAACCCTGAGCGTCCTCTTAACCTCTGTGAGACTAATGCATGCGCTTGCTTATTACATTTGTGTGAATGGTATACAACTCGATGAACGATGCTCTCATTAGGAAATTGGTCTCACAGAATTAAGAAAGCACCCAGAGTGGCCAAGTAGTACTCACTTGAGGTGACAGCCTCTACTGATTTGTACAACCAACATTGTACTCCTAGTGAGCCGCTGCACAAACATTTGATCATTAGTATATAATAAAATATTTTGGCATTGCCGGGTACGTCATGAAATAAACTTTTACAGTGTGTACTTAACTCTATTTGAACCAATTTATTTTCTCAATACCTGCTGGTCGAAGTGTCGCGTCATTTTTTGTCCGGAAAACTATAGAGGCCCGAACAATATATTATTTTCATGCCGTGCAGTGCCTAAAATTACCTACGCTGTGCCTTAGCAGGAGTAAAGCTTCAGCCAAGATATTACAAAACTTAGTTACATTATATAACATATCTCTTTTTCTGCCTGTTTCCATAAGGGGTGATCCTTGGACCCCCATCATCCCTTTGAAAATGTACCAAACCGAAGAGGGTTACACACCCTCCTCTCCCACTCCCACTTTAAATGATGGATTAGGAACAAACCCAGGAAGAAGTATGCTTTGTAGGTGGAGACAATGTATATATGGTTGTAGCACACATCTATTAGGACCTCATTAGATTAATGCGGACATGGGTTATCCAGGCCATAAGCGGTTCTGATGGCCAATCACACATTCTGAATTACCGTGGGAAAAACGTAAAGGGCTATTACATGAAGCTTAATTTGTATTGACAAACGTATGGTGCATACTAATTTTTTTTTGCATTGGACTAACAAATAATCCATCTGTATTTACCGACAGAAATCAGTGTGTTTGGTTAAAATCGAAGATGTTGACGCCCCAGGCATGCTCTCTACCATTTTCTAGCATAAGTTACTTCCATCATATATACACTGATATGCTAATAAGATTATCCTTCTTGCTGCAGTTGATAATATTAAATTTATTGAAAGAAAGCAATGGTTTATTGTTGGGTTAGGGGCTGGGAGTGGCAAAATCTATGTGTATAGCTATAAACCGGAGGTGCAGAAAATCACGAGTTTTCGTGTTAAGAGATACTTAATCGGTATCGACTCACTGGCCGTTCATCCAACCCAACCGTATGTGTTGTCATCATGTAGTGGGTACATACAACTTTGGGACTGGGATAGGAACTGGGAGTGCGTCAAAAAGTTTGAGAAACTATCGTATTTTAACATGGAATTGCAACTTGCATTTAACCCGAAGGACCCCAATGAATTTGCTAGTACTTCAAATGATATGACTGTAAAGGTTTGTATTCCTCTCCTGTCATATTTCCTCTATCCTAAATTTTGGCAAAAGGAAGATATGTGTATTTGTACTGGATGTTGATCAACTTCTATACTTTGTGTTCAGCTTTGGAATCTTGATTCACTCAAGCCTAAATATATTCTGGATGGTCATTCAGCCAAAGTGAACTGTGTTGAGTTCTTCACAACTGATGATAATAAGCAGTATTTGATTACTGGATCTAGTGACAAGTTTGCCATGGTCTGCTATTTCATTGAAACATACATTAATATAGTACTCACATATATGAATTGTTGATACTATATTTCCTTTTCAAAGCAGATATGGGACATGCAGACAAAAGCATGTGTTCAAATATTTGGAGAGTTCAAGTCGTCCGTTATTTCTGTTGTTTCCCATCCCAGTCTTCCAGTTTTAATTATAGGCACAAGAGATGGCACTATTCATTTGTGGGGCACACATTTCAGGTAATTACCTATCATGCTACTAAATGTACAACAGACGCCTAGTTCGCACCAATTTATGAGGTTTGCCTAAGCTAGTAATCTTGCAAGTGCAAGACATATCTTGACTAATATAAACCAACCAAATAGATTATGGGAACAACAAGTTTCTTCAAAACTCAGCTTAGGATAATGTACCATAAGGTGATGATGATGTAGTAACTCTTGCAATTATATAAAGCACATTCAATTTAACAGTTGAATGATGCTATGGCCATTTCCTATTTGGAACGCTGGTCACATCTAAAAAACTACAAATTGTTGCACCATTGAAAAGATAGTCTTGCAATTAAGTTGTAATCACAGAATTTTGGTACTTTGTAACAGAACTTTCACAGCAATAAAAAATTCTTAAGGTGCAAAAATGGCAGTAGATCCCCAATGATGCATCTTCCCACCATCTTAAAGCCCACACTGAAGATCAAAGCTTATGGATCAATCAGGAAAACTGCATAATAATACTTTCTTTCAGTAGAGGTTATAAACTAACAGACACCATCTCCCATATAAACCCATAAACAAACCCCAAATTGGGTTTGCACTTTTGTCGCTAAAAAAAAGCAAAGGCGGTACCAATCAATTAGTGCCTCCATTCCAAAAGTTCACAAGATACTAGAAACTATTTATTTATTTAATTGATGAAAATGCTGACGGTGCAACTTTTCATTACTGTAGCTAGGAGTGAACAGGAATGGTTTTACAAAGCACAAAATGCATAAAGCTAAACGAAAAAGACAGAAAAATAAAAGGGGAAAGGGTACAATCAATCAGGCTCCATAGGTCGTTCCAATAGGTTTTGTATACATATGTAACTTTATTTATTGGACTAAAATTTAATGACCTAGTTGTAGTTAACCAGATAAAAAAAATATCAGTGCTTACCCATTCATAGCCATGAAGTTTAACTTGTATCAAACTCATATGGTTATTTGTAAGTTGGAACTTGAAGCAATCATTAACTGTCTACTCAACCTAGAGCAATCATCTATAGTGTTTCAACAACTACTTACCTGGCACATGCTTACGTGTCAGCAGTCTACACATAGAAGCCATTGAAAAACAATAGTTACACACAGAAAAATAGATTACTTGATGCAGTTTGAGTGTGCGATCAAATAGTTGCCACAAGGGTTAGCCTGTCTGTAAATTCCAATGCGGGCAACCTGATCTAACCCATGAGCTACTCGTTGATCGCCAACACCGGACCAGACTCCTCTAGCATTGCCCTTCGCACCACCCTCGATAGCATAACCGTCGTTAGCACCCTCCCTCCATTGCTGGTGTTGTGCTTTCCAGCCATTGCAGCGCTCTTGCACATGACGGTCTCTTCCCCGAGGAATGCGGCGCCATCTTGCGGGTCCAGGACACCCCATGTAAATTCTTCCAGAACCACATCCTTGCTTCCTTCCATTCCAGAGTGTCTTTCTCCCCCTCGCCCTTGCCTTGCCGGCATGGTCTTTGCCGACTATGGATCACCCCCTTCATCTCCGCATTTTATCTGGCCATTTTATAAAACATCGTCAACTACCTGTTCCATGTAGCTCTAGAGCATCTCCTCATTTTTGTCATAGAAGAAAATGTTTTCTCTATCCTCGCACGCTAAGTTGCAACTGTGGGATAGGCACTGAAAAAATAGCGCGCTATAGCATGCTGATCAATGACTCGCTATATAAATCAATTACAATATTTCACTAATAGCACACTAATAGTAGATTTTAAGCTAGGCTTTTTTGCATGCTTCCATGAAGGAGGCCTGCATTACGGTCATGAAAATTCAAGCGCGTTTGTTTCCCTACCAAGACCCAACCACATGGTGTAAATGTTTTTGTTGGCAGTAAGGTGACCACTGGCTGGATGCACCATGCGCCCGGACTTTCGCCGTGCCGCCTCTGAACGCCTTTGGAGTGAACTCCATAATTTTCTGGAGGCCGTTGAGCCAATGGGCAAACTCAAGTGTTTAACAAAAAAATGCCACAATTCAATCAACCCTAACGATAAGCTACCACTTTATAGAAATATTCAAAATGTACCACTCTATGACTAATTTTTTGCCAAAAAACCTACCATGTCAAAAAAATGACTGATTTAGCTCATTTAAACATGTTTATAACAGGAATGGCCCACTTGTTAGGGCCGACGTGGTACCATAAGTCAACACTGTCTATTTGACCGACAAGTTGGGTGTTATGACATGTGGGACCCACATATGAGTCTATAAAATCCCCAAGTCTCCTCTTTCATCTAGCCCACCCACCTCACCATCCTTTGCCATGGCAGGCAACTACCGCCGTCGAGCGAGGGTGGGATCAACAACGACGGCCATGCGGATCCATGCACCGGCCAAGCTAGCACAATAGTTGTGTGCTAGCTTGGCCCGTTGTGGATCTTCTTTGGCTGCATGGATGGGAGGAGGCGTGATTTGTGGTGCAGCTCCCCTGCTTTGCTCCCCATGGTAAAGAGGTGACCGGCGAGCCTCAAGGTTGGAAAGAGAGGATCCATGATGGTGACCAGAGATGGGCGATGAGGAGCGGCGGAAGGGGACCAACGAGGCTGACGGGCAGATCCGGACGGGTGGCGTCCATGATGGCGGAGGCGAGGTCGCATTGGAGAAGGTGGAAGAAGAAGAGAGTGAGAGATGGGAGGGAGAAGGAAGAAGGAGGGGCACGGCAAGGAAGGATGCCTGGAGGACTTAGCATTGACCTAGATATTCCCTGTGAATTTTAGAGGAAGGAGATGAAACTGGCATGTGGGCACTACATGTTAACGGTCAAAGTAATGATGTTGACTTTTTCAGACCTGACGGGTGAGCCCAGCGTATCATAAACGGGTTTAAACGAGCCAAATCAGGCACCTTTCTGACATGATAGTTTTTTGCAAAAAAGGAAAAATAGTCATAGAGTGATAGGTTTAAAAAAAATCAAAGTGGTAGCTCATCGTTAGGGTTTATCGAATTATGGTAGTTCTTTGTTAAACAATCGGGCAAACTCAGATTCCCCAAAAGGGCAACCTCCATTTTTATATTTTTTTGTATTTGTTCTATCGAGTTGCATGTACGCTCTATTCCAACTCCCATTTGGCATAAAATAATCCAAACTTTCCACGGTTCAACATCAAACAATTCAACAATATTACAAGCCTGATTTAGCTTATTTAAACTAACAAATAATCAAAATACAAAGAATTATTAGAAAATATCAAATAATCCAAACTAACAAATACTTTGAATGCAGAACTAATCCAATGAAACAAATAGTCCAAGTTAACAAATATTCTTGAGTTAAATGATTGGGTTGTGACCTTGCAGACTTCCACTTCGTCCGGGTTCTCATTATCCATTGAGAAATCATCACCACAATCTCTTCCTCAAAGTAGACGATCATCCTCATTGGGTATCATGGACGCAGTTTTTTTATAAGATAATTATGACCCTATCTATCTCTGCATACTTTAAGTCATTATAATGGAAGAAGCTATCTCTTTAGCGTCACTACCAAGACTCCAAGAGAAACCCATAAACTCTCAGCCTTAGACACACAGTCCCTATCAAAAAAGTATAAATATTGTGGAGTCCGTCCTGAAGCGCCTCACTTGCCTAGTTGTCGTCGGCATCGTGTTGGGTTCTTACCCTGCTGCTGAAGTGAACTTCGTTAGTTGGTTGGGTAGGGGATGCCTCCAAAGGTACACGTTGCTAGCTCCTGGCCAGTCTCCTTCTGATGAGGGATGACAATCTAGATGCCCGACTGCGGTCGTTGTGACAGACGCCTGAGGTGACGAAGATGGAGAAGGTGAGGTGTGCCATATACCTGATGCGCCGGCAATGACGACAAGACACGACAAGGGAATGTTCCAGGGTGAACACCCAGTGGAGAAGAAGAGCGTCGTGGCATACAAAGGGTTGACGCCAGTCGCCTGGTGCACAGGGGAAGAGCGCTGTGGCGTGCAAAGGGTTGATGGAAGGACGCCCGTAGGCTGCATGGGTGAAGGCACCGGGAGCAGCGCCGGAGCGCCGGAAGCAGGGGGCAGCGCAGATGGGCATATAACCAGAATAAACAAAAGAAAGGAACTACTCTCAAAATTCTTTTAAAAAGATTCAAAAGTAAATAGGTTATAAGAAAATATTGAAAAGATGCTCAAATTTACACACTATGAATTGTCGCTAAGCAAAAGCGGACAGAGGAAAGACATTGGTGACACGTCCAACTCTCAGTCTTTTGTTGCTTTGCTTTTTAGAAATGATTGTGAAAAGATGCTCAAATTTGCACACTATGAATTGTCGCTAAGCAAAAGCACATATATGATTGTGACTTCTGAGGGTGGGTTTTTTCTTATGCATATTGTGCGATGATGTGACATGCTTGCATCTTGAGAGAAATAGTTAGAGAGGGCTATTTAGATATAGAAGATGTCAGAATAAATCCGAGGCCACCGTCGATCTACCGAGGATCAAGCAATCAAACAAGCACGACTCCGAGATTTGTTATCGAGGTTCACCGATATGGCTACATCCCCGGGGCATGACTACGGGTGCTCCTTCCCATGACACCGCTACAATACCGTACCCAGGTCGCCCGGGCGCCGGCACACGCCGCCAGTTCCCCCGCGTGCCCATGCTATTATGTTGGCATAGGTTACATCGTGTGTCTAGCCCGCTATATATGAGAGATCTAGGATACCAGTGTCCTACTTGGACACGACTCCGTATACTGTCTACACACCATACGACTCCAAGTTCAACTGTAACCTAACTTGTACAATAATATCCGACACAACTTTAACAGAAGATATGTAACATTCATAGAACAATTAGTAATGGACTACTTCATATACAGGTACAAGAGACAACTTACCACCGAGGGAGGTGCTAATGGTCTCACATGTTTGACGCCGCTAGGAAGGTAATCAAAACTCCCTCTGTCTACTTATACAAGGCCACTTAGTGATAATAGCTAGGGAGTATTTATCTTGTTCATGTTGGCTTTTTTGCCTGCCTAATAAAATAACATATATAATTTTCTTTTTCATTTATAGAGTTTGTTCTCGAGAGCTAAGGTAGCTCCATCCATTCTTCTTGTGTTCGAGCCATTCAATTTCTTATGATGTGAAACCTGTAAACCACATATTCTTTGCCAACCAGGGTTGTGATGGGAAACGAGTCGGCGCTATTCACGATGGAGATCCTTGACGAAGAGCCGGATGCTATTGTGGAAGCTGAAGAAGCAGTTGCTAGCTAGGGCAGCAACAGAAATCCCCTCATTTACCCTCAATATGATCTGCGGCCGTTGTGCATTTGGTTGGATACATTAGTGATATGGCACACGTTCATTAATTAATCATACTATGTATGTATCTGCTGCTACTGTACTTCCGACGCCGTGTAATGCTTCCCCACAGCAGCAGCTAGCGGCTACGCATGACCCATGCTAGTTTGCTGCTGCTTCCTTTGATTTATAATTACTAGGGCATATGCTCGTGCGTTGCAACTGGAAATGTAATTGATGTGTTTATCAAAAGATCCACTAGCATGGCATGACAACATTTTAATGTTATCACTCGACGGTGGCAGGGAAGCACACACACCAAGTTCTAGCAGACATGTATATCAGTGATATATTAAGAACCATGCTACACTACAATACTCTTTGGGTATGATCTTTATATGATAGTTCTAGTCACGTCATCCATGAATAAATCAAAGTGTAGGAAAGCCAAATTGACTAATTCCTCCATCTAATGGGCATAATTTTCAAATGGGGCATTTTTTGAAAGTCAGAGCAATTTTTGGAATTGGACGGGGCCACCAAATATCTCGCTAAAGGGCCCGTTTTAGCACTCTCACCTCCCTGGGTATTAATTCCTTTGTGTTATTATCGATGCTTGCAAATTCAATTGTCATGGTAGTCACTTTTTCTCTCTTTTATCCGCCACACAGCATTGCCAGAATCATTAGCGTAATTTATTTAGCGCGCACATCTCCTTTCTCCCCATTTTATTGGATAAGACCCACACTTCATCCTTTCTTTCCTTATTCTCAAGGCGACTTGCATTTTTTGATGGATAGACGACTTTCTGATTTTTTTTTCCAGGCAACTTGTTCATATATATAAACTTGTGAATCTACATTACTATTAAAAAAGCAAACATGAATTCCTCTAAAGACACATCATAAAGTGTACACCGGGTAATCAAAACCCTCGGATACATTTGATTAAGTGAAATCTAAGAGCCCATAATGATCCCGTGGTCTGCCAGTCAATCGAACGGTTCATATTCGATGTTCTGCCGACAGACCACCTCGCGCACCTTTTATCTAGGAAAAAAAAATCAAACTTATTACTCCCTCTCGTTCCGTGTAGTCTGGTATAATTTTTCGGGATTGTTATTTCACGTTTAGATGTAACATATTATCTCACATCTAAGTCCAGGGCTGTTGATTTTTTTTTTGTCTTTAAAAGCCCTGCACATGTGATGTGCCTGCCGCGTGATTGTTCGCACCACGTTCTCACGGCTGTCAGGCCGGCGAGGTCGGCCTTTTCTTATGTTTTTACCATTCGTCAAGTCGCGTCTTGTGGTTGCATTATTAGGGCTTCTCCTCTGCACGCTGCTTGCTATGTGTTCAAAGTCGAGAGCCCTCGCTCGCTGCTTGCTTGCTTAATCATTTTGGGTTGCATTATTAGGGCTTCTCCTCTTCTTTTATTTTTTTGTTTTCTTTTTTTTGTCATTTTAAAATCCATGATTTTTCAAAATTTATAAGTCTATTTTATATTCACCTTTGATTTAGTTCTCAAAATTTTCATGCAAATGATCTATCTTTTGCCTCGCTTGTTGTTGTTTGTTTATTGCGTATATTGTTGTTCGCCTAGGCATGTTTTGTCTCGTTTTTGTCCGCCCTGGACTAACTACTAGGGCTTGAACCTTGTTTGTCTCAGTTGCATGTCCACCCTCAACTCGTAATTAGGACCCGACCTTTTTTATCCCAGTTGCAAGTTCACACTCGACTCGCAACTGGGGCCCGATCTTCCTTTTTCCCCAGTTGCAAGTTCACCCTCGAGTCGCAACTGGGACCTGAACTTTTTTATCCCAATTGCAAGTCCACCGGTGACTCGCAGCTAGAGCCCAACCTTTTTTTCTTGTTGCAAGTCCGCCCTCCACTCACAATTGGGGCCCAACCTTTTTGTCCTTGTTGCAACCCCCCCCCCCCGACTCATAACTGAGACCTGATTTTTGGTCCCACTTACAAGTCCACCCTCAACTCCCAACTGGGGGTCTGATCTTTTTTTTGTTAGAGTTACAAGTCCACCCTCGTGTCGCAATTGGAGCCCAACCTTTTTCCCAGTTGCAGTTTCACTCTGGACTCGCAACTGGACCCCGACAAATTTTTGTCCTAATTTCAAGTCCACCCTCGACATGTAATTGGGGTCCTTTTTTTTGTATCCCCGTTGGAAAGTGTTGGAAATATGCCCTAGAGGCAATAATAAAAGGATTATTATTATATTTCCTTTTTCGTGATAATTGTCTTTTATTCATGCTATAATTGTATTATCCGGAAATCGTAATACACGTGTGAATACATAGACCACAACGTGTCCCTAGTGACCCTCTAGTTGACTAGCTCGTTGATCAACAGATAGTCATGGTTTCCTGACTATGGACATTGGATGTCATTGATAACGGGATCACATCATTAGGAGAATGATGTGATGGACAAGACCATTTCCTAAGCATAGCACAAGATCGTGTAGTTCGTTTTGCTAGATCTTTTCCAATGTCAAGTATCTTTTCCTTAGACCATGAGATTGTGTAACTCCCGGATGTCGTAGGAGTGCTTTGGGTGTACCAAACGTCACAACGTAACTGGGTGACTATAAAGGTATACTACGGGTATCTCCGAAAGTGTCTGTTGGGTTGACACGGATCGAGACTGGGATTTGTCACTCCGTATTACGGAGAGGTATCACTGGGCCCACTCGGTAATGCATCATCATAATGAGCTCAAAGTGACCAAGTGTCTGGTAACGGGATCATGCATTACGGTACGAGTAAAGTGACTTGCCGGTAACGAGATTGAACGAGGTATTGGGATACCGACGATCGAATCTCGGGCAAGTAACATACCGATTGACAAAGGGAATTATATACGGGGTTGCTTGAATCCTTGACATCGTGGTTCATCCGATGAGATCATCGAGGAGCATGTGGGAGCCAACATGGGTATCCAGATCCCACTGTTGGTTATTGACCGGAGAGCCGTCTCAGTCATGTCAACGTGTCTCCCGAACCCGTAGGGTCTACACACTTAAGGTTCGGTGACGCTAGGGTTGTAGAGATATGAGTATGCAGCAAACCGGAAGTTGTTCGGAGTCTCGGATGAGATCCCGGATGTCACGAGGAGTTCCGGAATGGTCCGGAGGTAAAAAAATTATATATGGGAAGTGAAGTTTCGGCCATCGGGAAAGTTTTGGGGTTCACCGGTATTGTACCGGGACCACGGGAAGGGTCCCGGGGGTCCACCGGGTGGGGCCACCTATCCCGGAGGGCCCTATGGGCTGAAGTGGGAGGGGAACCAGCCCCTGGTGGGCTGGTGCGCCCCCCTGGGCCCCCCTCTACACCTAGGGTTGGGAACCCTAGGGGAGGGGGCGCCTCCACTTGCCTTGGGGGGCAAGTTTCCCCCCTTGGCCGCCGCCCCCCCTAGGAGATCCCATCTCCTAGGGCCGCCCCTCCTGGGGTCCCTATATAAAGAGGGGGTGGGAGGACAGCCGCACCCTGACACCTGGCGCCTCCCTTCCCCCTTGCTACACCTCTCCCTCCCGTAGTCGCTTGGCGAAGCCCTGCCGGATCCTTGCTGCATCCAACACCACGCTGTCGTGCTACTGGATCTTCATCAACATCTCCTCCCCCCTTGCTGGATCAAGAAGGAGGAGACGTCACGCAGACCGTACGTGTGTTGAACGCGGAGGTGCCATCCGTTCGGCGCTAGGCTCTCCGGTGATTTGGATCACGACGAGTACGACTCCCTCAACCTCGTTCTCTTGGATGCTTCCGCTCGCGATCTACAAGGGTATGTAGATGCACTCCTCTCTCTCGTTGCTAGATGAACTCGTAGATTGATCTTGGTGAACGTAGGAATTTTTTTATTTTATGCAACGTTCCCCAACAGTGGCATCATGAGCTAAGTCTATGTGTAGTTCTCTATTGCACGAGTAGAACACAAATCTGTTGTGGGCGTAGATGTTGTCAACTTTCTTGCCACTACTAGTCTTATTTTTCTTCAGCGGTATTGTGGGATGAAGCGGCCCGGACCGACCTTACACGTACGCTTACGTGAGACAGGTTCCACCGACTGACATGCACTAGTTGCATAAGGTGGCTAGCGGGTGTCTGTCTCTCCCACTTTAGTTGGAGCGGATTCGATGAAAAGGGTCCTTATGAAGGGTAAATAGAAGTTGACAAATCATGTTGTGGTTTTTCGTAGGTAAGAAAATGTTCTTGCTAGAACCCTATTGCAGCTACGTAAAAGATGCAACAACAATTAGAGGACATCTAACTTGTTTTTGCAGCAATTGATATGTGATGTGATATGACCAAAAGTTGTGATGAATGATGAATGATATATTGTGATGTATGAGATCATGTTCTTGTAATAGGAATCACGACTTGCATGTCGATGAGTATGACAACCGGCAGGAGCCATAGGAGTTGTCTTAATTATTGTATGACCTGCGTGTCAATGATTTAACGCCATGTAATTACTTTACTTTATTGCTAAACCGTTAGCCATAGTAGTAGAAGTAATAGTTGGCGAGCAACTTCATGGAGACACGATGATGGAGATCATGATGATGGAGATCATGGTGTCATGCCGGTGACAAACATGATCATGGAGCCCCGAAGATGGAGATCAAAGGAGCTATACGATATTGGCCATATCATGTCACTACTATTTAATTGCATGTGATGTTTATTATGTTTATGTATCTTGTTTACTTAGAACGACGGTAGTAAATAAGATGATCCCTCATAATAATTTTAAGAAAGTGTTCCCCCTAACTGTGCGCCGTTGCTAAAGTTCGTCGTTTCGAAGCACCACGTGGTGATCGGGTGTGATAGATTCCTACGTTCACATACAACAGGTGTAAGACAGTTTTGCACATGCAAAACACTTAGGTTAACTTGACGAGCCTAGCATGTACACATGGCCTCAGAACACAGAGACCGAAAGGTCGAACATGAGTCGTATGGAAGATACGATCAACATGGAGATGTTCACCGATGATGACTAGTCCGTCTCACGTGATGATCGGACACGGCCTAGTCGACTCGGATCATGTAACACTTAGATGACTAGAGGGATGTCAAATCTGAGTGGGAGTTCATTAAATAATTTGATTAGATGAACTTAATTATCATGAACTTAGTCTAAAATCTTTGCAAAAATGTCTTGTGTATCAAATGGCCAACGCTCATGTCAACATGAACTTCAACGCGTTCCTAGAGAAAACCAAGCTAAAAAATGATGGCAGCAACTATACGAACTGGGTCCGGAACCTGAGGATCATCCTCATAGCTGCCAAGAAAGCATATGTCCTAGAAGGACCGCTAGGTGAAGCACCCATCCCAGAGAACCAAGACGTTATGAACGCTTGGCAGTCACGTGTTGATGATTACTCCCTCGTTCAGTGCGGCATGCTTTACAGCTTAGAACCGGGGCTCCAAAAGCGTTTTGAGCAACACGAAGCATATGAGATGTTCGAGGAGCTGAAAATGGTTTTCCAAGATCATGCCCGGGTCGAGAGATATGAAGTCTCCGACAAGTTCTATAGTTGTAAGATGGAGGAAAATAGTTCTGTCAGTGAGCACATACTCAAAATGTCTGGGTTGCACAACCGCCTGTCCCAGCTGGACATTAACCTCCCGGACGAGGCGGTCATTGACAGAATCCTTCAGTCGCTCCCACCGAGCTACAAGAGCTTTGTGATGAACTACAATATGCAGGGGATGGTGAAAACTATTCCTGAAGTATTTTCAATGCTGAAGTCAGCAGAGGTAGAAATTAAGAAGGAACATCAAGTGTTGATGGTCAATAAAACCACCAAGTTCAAGAAGGGCAAGGGTAAGAGGAACTTCAAGAAGGACGGCAAAGATGTTGCCGCACCCGGTAAGCCAGTTGCCGGGAAGAAGTCAAAGAATGGACCCAAGACTGAGACTGAGTGCTTTTATTGCAAAGGGAAGGGTCACTGGAAGCGGAACTGCCCCAAATACTCAGCGGACAAGAAGGCCGGCAACACTAAAGTTATATGTGATATACATGTAATTGATGTGTACCTTACCAGTACTCGTAGTAACTCCTGGGTATTTGATACCGGTGCCGTTGCTCATATTTGTAACTCACAGCAGGAGTTGCGGAATAAGCGGAGACTGGCGAAGGACGAGGTGACGATGCGCGTCGGGAATGGTTCCAAGGTTGATGTGATCGTCGTCGGCACGCTACCTCTACATTTACCCACGGGATTAGTTTTAAACCTCAATAATTATTATTTAGTGCCAAGTTTGAGCATGGACATTGTATCTGGATCTCGTTTAATAGAGTAAATAGCATAAAACTACTAGTTTACAGGTTAGGGTTTCAAAAAACTACCGATTTTTAATTTTTCTCAGATAACTACCAAATGGGTGGTCGACTGTTTCAAAAAACCCAAATCGCCGAGTTCTTATCAATTGATCACATTATGACAGGCCAGGCCCACACCTAAACGAAGCGTTAGTTTGACTGTTAGTTTGACCGTTAACTGACATGTGAGGCCCACATGTCAGTGTCTCTTCTTATCTTCCTCTTCTCCTCTCTGCCTCCCTTCTCCTCCACTCTCCCTGCTCGTCAAGAACAGCACAGAACTGCCATGGCCGCCGACCACTCCACGCTGCCGTCCTGTGCCGCCACGTCCGGCCTCCGCCCTATGCCACTTCGAGCCTCCCTCCGCTGCTGTTGATGGAGCTCGCCGGAGCTCCTGGTGGCAAGGTGGAGACCGACCGAGCTCGTCTCCCGTCTCTTTCTTCTTCGTTTCCTCCTCCCGGCGAACGACCGAGCTCCAGCACCTGCAACACTCATCGACGGCCACCTCCACTGCGCGTCACGCCCAGTAGCAAGGGTCGCCGCGCGTTGCGCCCAGGAGCAAGGCGAGCAAGGGATGCCGCGAGCGCGCCCAGGAGCACCGGCTGCCGCGCCCATGAGCTAGGAGCAAGGGCCGCCGCGCGCCATTGCCCGGGTTCAGGCCGACGCGGCCAGGAGCACGCGCTGCCACGAGCCGAGCACCATGGCCAGGGGCTCGGGCTCGGGCCGCCGCACCCAGGAAGACGGAGGCTCCAAGCGCATCTCGCCGGTAGGAGGAGGCAGCGGCCCAGGGGAGCTCCGCGGCGGCGCGCACTGCATGCCGACGGGCGCGCGAGGGACTCTGCGGGGGCGCAGCTCCTCTCGAGCTTGAGCACGCCAGGGACCCGATTGCTTTTTCTTAAAAGTCTGGAGGGACCTGATTGCTTTTTTCAATTTTTACAGGGACCTGATTGCTTTTTTAAATTTGTGTGCAGGCCCACCCCTAACGGTCAAACAAACGGACAAACAATTAGGGCTGTTACACGCGAGGCCAACTTGTCATAATCGTGATCAATTGATAAGCACTCGGTGATTGGGTTTTTTTGAAACAGCCGACCGCTCATTTGGTAGTTTTTTGAGAAAAAAAATAAAAAGTGGTAGTTTTTTGAAACCCTAACCTGTAAACTAGTAGTTTTATGCTATTTACTCCGTTTAATACGAGATGGCTACTCATTTAAATCCGAGAATAATGGTTGTTCTATTTATATGAGAGATATGTTTTACGGTCATGCCCCAATGGTCAATGGTTTATTCTTAATGAATCTCGAACGTAATGTTACACATATTCATAGCGTGAATACCAAAAGATGTAAAGTTGATAACGATAGTCCCACATACTTGTGGCACTGCCGTCTTGGTCACATTGGTGTCAAGCGCATGAAGAAGCTCCATGCTGATGGACTTTTAGAGTCTCTCGATTATGAATCATTTGACACATGCGAGCCATGCCTCATGGGCAAAATGACCAAGACTCTGTTCTCCGGAACAATGGAGCGAGCAATCAACTTATTGGAAATCATACATACTGATGTGTGCGGTCCAATGAGCGTTGAGGCTCGCGGAGGATATCGTTATGTTCTCACTCTCACTGATGACTTGAGTAGATATGGGTATGTCTACTTGATGAAACACAAGTCTGAGACCTTTGAAAAGTTCAACGAATTTCAGAATGAAGTAGAGAATCAACGTGACCGAAAAATAAAGTTCTTATGATCAGATCATGGAGGAGAATATTGAAGTCATGAATTTGGTACGCACTTAAGGAAATGTGGAATCGTTTCACAACTCACGCCGCCTGGAACACCTCAGTGTAACGGTGTGTCCGAGCTCGTAATCGCACTCTATTGGATATGGTGCGATCTATGATGTCTCTTACCGATTTACCGCTATCATTTTGGGGATACTCTCTAGAGACAGCTACATTCACTTTAAATAGGGCTCCTTCTAAATCCGTTGAGACGACACCGTATGAATTATGGTTTGGGAAGAAATCTAAGCTGTCGTTTCTAAAAGTTTGGGGTGTGATGCTTATGTCAAGAAACTTCAACCTGAAAAGCTCGAACCCAAGTCGGAAAAATGCGTCTTCATAGGATACCCTAAGGAAACCATTGGGTATACCTTCTACCTTAGATCTTAAGGCAAGATCTTTGTTGCCAAGAACGGATCCTTTCTGGAAAAAGAGTTTCTCTCGAAAGGAGTAAGTGGGAGGAAAGTAGAACTCGATGAAGTACTACCTCTTGAACCGGAAAGTAGTGCAGCTCAGGAAAATGTTCTTGTGGTGCCTACACCGATGGTCAGGAAATTAATGATGATGATCAAGGTACTTCGGATCAAGTTGCTACTGAACTTCGTAGGTCCACAAGATCACGTTCCACACCAGAGTGGTATGGCAACCCTGTCCTGGAAATCATGCTGTTAGACAACGGTGAACCTTCGAACTATGAAGAAGCGATGGCGGGCCCAGATTCCAACAAATGGCTTGAAGCCATGCAATCCGAGATAGAATCCATGTATGAAAACAAAGTATGGACGTTGACAGACTTACCCGATGATCGGCGAGCGATAGAAAACAAATGGATCTTTAAAAAAAAGATGGACGCGGATGGTAATGTCACCATCTATAAAGCTCGACTTGTCGCTAAGGGTTATCGGCAAGTTCAAGGGGTTGACTACGATGAGACTTTCTCTCCCGTAGCGAAGCTGAAGTCCGTCCGAATCATGTTAGCAATTGCCGCATACTATGATTATGAGATATGGCAGAGGGACGTCAAAACGGCATTCCTTAACGGCTATCTTAAGGAAGAACTGTATATGATGCAGCCGGAAGGTTTTGTCAATCCTAAGAATGCTAACAAGGTATGCAAGCTCCAGCGATCCATTTATGGGCTGGTGCAAGCATCTCGGAGTTGGAACATTCTCTTTGATGAGATGATCAAAGCGTTTGGGTTTATGCAGACTTATGGAGAAGCCTGCGTTTACAAGAAAGTGAGTGGGAGCTCGGTAGCATTTCTCATATTATATGTAGATGACATACTTTTGATGGGAAATGATATAGAACTTTTGGACAGCATTAAGGCCTACTTGAATAAGAGTTTTTCAATGAAGGACCTTGGAGAGGCTGCTTACATATTAGGCATCAAGATCTATAGGTATAGATCGAGACGCCTCATAGGTCTTTCACAAAGCACATACCTTGATAAGATTTTGAAGAAGTTCAAAATGGATCAGTCCAAGAAAGGGTTCTTGCCTGTATTGCAAGGTGTGAGATTGAGCTCGGCTCAATGCCCGACCACGGCAAAAGATAAAGAAGAGATGAGTGTCATCCCCTATGCCTCAGCCATAGGATCTATTATGTATGCCATGCTGTGTACCAGACCTGATGTAAACCTTGCCGTAAGTTTGGTAGGAAGGTACCAAAAGTAATCCCGGCAAGGAACACTGGACAGCGGTCAAGAATATCCCGAAGTACCTGAAAAGAACAAAGGACATGTTTCTCGTTTATGGAGGTGACGAAGAGCTCGTCGTAAAGGGTTACGTCGACGCTAGTTTCGACACAGATCTGGATGACTCTAAGTCACAAACCGGATACGTGTATATGTTGAATCGTGGAGCAGTAAGTTGGTGCAGTTGCAAGCAGAGCATCGTGGCGGGATCTACATGTGAAGCGGAATACATGGCAGCATCGGAGGCAGCGCATGAAGCAATATGTATGAAGGAGTTCATCACCGACCTAGGAGTCATACCCAATGCGTCGGGGCCGATCACTCTCTTCTGTGACAACACTGGAGCCATTGCCCTTGCCAAGAAGCCCAGGTTTCACAAGAAGACCAGGCACATCAAGCGTCGTTTCAACTCCATGCGTGAAAATGTTCAAGATGGAGACATAGATATTTGCAAAGTACATACGGATCTGAATATCGCAGATCCGTTGACTAAACCTCTTCCGCGAGCAAAACATGATCAACACTAAAACTCTATGGGTGTTCGATTCATTACAATGTAACTAGATTATTGACTCTAGTGCAAGTGGGAGACTGTTGGAAATATGCCCTAGAGGCAATAATAAAAGGATTATTATTATATTTCCTTTTTCATGATAATTGTCTTTTATTCATGCTATAATTGTATTATCCGGAAATCGTAATACACGTGTGAATACATAGACCACAACGTGTCCCTAGTGAGCCTCTAGACTAGCTCGTTGATCAACAAATAGTCATGGTTTCTTGACTATGGACATTGGATGTCATTGATAACGATATCACATCATTAGGAGAATGATGTGATGGACAAGACCCATTCCTAAGCATAGCACAAGGTCGTGTAGTTCGTTTTGCTAGAGCTTTTCCAATGTCAAGTATCTTTTCCTTAGACCATGAGATCGAGTAACTCCCGGATGACGTGGGAGTGCTTTGGGTGTACCAAACGTCACAACGTAACTGGGTGACTATAAAGGTATACTACGGGTATCTCCGAAAGTGTCTGTTGGGTTGACACGGATCGAGACTGGGATTTGTCACTCCGTATTACGGAGAGGTATCACTGGGCCCACTCCGTAATGCATCATCATAATGAGCTCAAAGTGACCAAGTGTCTGGTCACGGGATCATGCATTACGGTATGAGTAAAGTGACTTGCCGGTAACGAGATTGAACGAGGTATTGGGATACCGACGATCGAATCTCAGGCAAGGAACATACCGATTGACAAAGGGAATTGTATACGGGGTTGCTTGAATCCTCGACATCGTGGTTCATCCGATGAGATCATCGAGGAGCATGTGGGAGCCAACATGGGTATCCAGACCCCGCTGTTGGTTATTGACCGGAGAGCCGTCTCGGTCATGTCTACGTGTCTCCCGAACCCGTAGGGTCTACACACTTAAGGTTCGGTGACGCTAGGGTTGTAGAGATATGAGTATGCAGCAAACCAAAAGTTGTTCGGAGTCCTGGATGAGATCCCGGACGTCACGAGGAGTTCCGGAATGGTCCGGAGGTAAAGAATTATATATGGAAAGTCGAGTTTCGGCCATCGAGAAAGTTTCGGGGTTCACCGGTATTGTACCGGGACCACCGGAAGGGTCCCGGGGGTCCACCGGGTGGAGCCACCTATCCCTGAGGGCTCCATGGGCTGAAGTGTGTGGGGAACCAGCCCCTGGTGGGCTGGTGCGCCCCCCTGGGCCCCCTCTGCGCCTAGGGTTGGGAACCCTAGGGGAGGGGGCGCCTCCACTTGCCTTGGGGGGCAAGTTTCCCCCCTTGGCCGCCGCCCCCCAGGAGATCCCATCTCCTAGGGCCGGCGCCCCCCCGGGGTCCCTATATAAAGAGTGGGGGTGGGAGGGCAGCCGCACCCTAACACCTGGCGCCTCCCTTCCCCCTTGCTACACCTCTCCCTTCCGTAGTCGCTTGGCAAAGCCCTGCCGGATCCCTGCTGCATCCAACACCATGCCGTTGTGCTGCTGGATCTTCATCAACCTCTCCTTCCCCCTTGCTGGATCAAGAAGGAGGAGACGTCACGCTGACCGTACGTGTGTTGAACGCGGAGGTGCCGTCCGTTCGGCGCTAGGATCTCCGGTGATTTGGATCACGACGAGTACGACTCCCTCAACCCCGTTCTCTTGAACGCTTCCGCTCGCGATCTACAAGGGTATGTAGATGCACTCCTCTCTCTCGTTGCTAGATGAACTCGTAGATTGATCTTGGTGCACGTAGGAATTTTTTTAGTTTATGCAACATTCCCCAGCAGAAAGTCCACCCTCAAGTGTAACTAAGGCCTAACCTTTTTTTGTCCTATTTGTAAGTCCACTCTCGACTCACAAATGGGCCAGACTTTTTTTTGTCCGAGTTGCAAGTCCACGGTCGACTCGCAACTGGGGCCCAACCTTTTTTGTCCGAGTTGCAAGTCCATCCTCGACTCGTAACTAGGGCCCACCCTTTTTGTCTGAGTTGCAAGTCCACCCTTGACTCGCAACTAGGGCTCAATCTTTTCTGTCCGAGTTGCAAGTCCACACTCGACTCGCAACTGTGGCCCGAGCTTTTTGTTCCAACTGCAAGTCCACCCTCGATTCAGATCTGGGGCCCAACATTTTTTCTTCCAGTTGCAAGTCCATCCTCGACTCATAACTTGGGCCCACCTTTTTTTCCCGAGTTGCAAGTCCATCCTCGACTCGCAAGTAGGGCCCAACCTTTTTTTCCGAATTGCAAATCCACACTCGAGTTGCAACTGTGGCCCAAACTTTTTGTTCCAATTGCAAGTTCACCCTTGATTCGCAACTAGGGCCCAAATTTTTTGTTCCAATTGCAAGTTCACCCTTGATTCGCAACTAAGGCCCGACCTTTCTTTCTCCCAGTTGCAAGTCCACCATCGACTCGCAACTGGGCCTCGACCTTTTCTTGTCCCACTTGCTAGTCCATCCATGACTCGCAACTTAAGCCCATCCTTCTTTGTCTCACTTGATGGTCCAAACTCGACTCGCAAGTTGGGCCTGGTCTTTTTAAGTCCCGTTGCGAGTCCACCCTCGTCACTTTGCGCATATACTTTGGACTATTGTTGTCAGGTGGTGGGCATCAGATTCGAGCGTGTTGGCTGGGCTCGTCGTCCGGTGGCGTCGGCACCGGATCCGAATGTTGTGCACGCGTTGGATGGGCTCGTCGTCTGATGGCGTCGACACCGGATTCGAGCACCATTATTCCCCTCTTCAGTCTCTGGTCTCTGCTCTCTTCGCTGCCTTCTCAGCAGCTAATGTGCTACTAGTTTTTCTTTTCCTTTTTGAGACAAACATACTGTGGTACTAGTGGTAGTGGCCAGTGGCTAGGACTGTTGTGTGCCCGTGGAGCCTTTTTTTTAGGGGTCGTGGGACGTTAAAAGGGCAAGCTGTTTTTGACGGGCGTCATGGGCTTGTGGTATTACGCCATTTGAGTCGGCCTATTTGGCCGATCAAGCCCTTCTTTTACCTTGGCTAGCCCAGTATGAAATGCGGCCGCGCCATACGGTGTCCCTCCGCCAAGTGCTCCACTTGTTGGAGCTCAACGCCCCGGCGCATGCGACCGCGAGCTTCTCCGGCGGCACCACAGCCGAGCGCAGGTACCGTCCGGTCATGTTCTTCGCCTTAACAACCTCCCCATATTTTAGTGCTCCGTCACCTGTCGTTGTTCTTGGCTGCACTTGTGAGTCTTCTCAATCCCATGTTATAGCCGGCGACATGTCACATAAGTGAATTATCTGTATATATGATACTTGTGCTGTTTGGCCGACCGACGTAAATTTTAGTTTATGACGTGTCCAGGCTTTGGCAATTTGCTAGCTCTGCCACTGCTCGTTTGGTTGTGCACCTCTGGTTCAGTATGAACAGTGTATGCTGCATGTTTTCTGAGATTTGCTTAGGCCTCCTATGGTATATATAGGATTTGTTTAGAAACTGTAAATGTCAAGAATTTTGTAAGTAAATTTTCTTTAAAGCCCTTTGATTTGTAGTGATGGGTTTCCTATTCCTATGCAGGTAGGAAACAGGCCTTCACATTTTAATTGTGTCACGGTTTGACACACCTATTAATACGCAACTGGTCAAAATTGGCAGCACGATTGCCAACTTCCCCGTATGTTCGTGCAGGTACCGTTGGCTCATGTTCTTCACCCTCCCCGGCCGGCCCCTACTTGCCCAGAGACTTGCACTAGCACTTTGCCAGCCCAAATCCGGCACAAGTAGAGCCATCGAGATCAAGGTGCCTATCGCTATCAGCAGCCTATCTATGTCACCATATCTACACAGATTAATATGCAACTGACCAAAAAAACGATAGTAGGATTACCAGCTTTCCCATATTCTAGTGTTCAGTCACCTGCCGTGGTTCTTGGCTGCACCCATGAGCCATATCATTGCGTCGACCTCATCGCGAATCGAAGTCGGTCCTCTCAATCCCATGTGAAGTCGTCCGCTCTGTTTGGTCTCCTTTGCAGCTCTGCTTGGTCGTTTCCTGAGCAAAGCTAGCTAGCTGCCTGCATCCCCACAGACCGATCTTCCAGGTTAGTGCCGCTTCAGCTCTTTGCTGAGTAGTACATTTTTGGAATCACCAACCAGCCTTCAAGCTTTCTAGTTTACCGAAAAAGGCTTTCGCACCGCTTTATATATAAAGCAACAACCCACAAGCATCCAGTACAACCACACGCTACGCCACCGCAACACACGCACACACCCAGGACGGGATACAAAGGCGCTGAGCGCAGCAACACTACTCCTAGCACTACCGCCCCGAAGATATGAAGCTACATATGACGAACCATGCGCTCCAAGGCGGCGCCTTCAGGAAGAAAACGACGCCGGAGTGCCGCCACCGCCCGATCCAAGGATCAAACTTTTCCCCGGAGCCACATGACGGGCAATGAGAGCCGCGATGACGCCTTCAAGAAGAGAGCGATCTTCTCCGCCGCCGGTCCGTCCGAAGATAGAGCAGTGATGGGGTTATGTACCTAGGGTAGGGTCATGGACCTGATCCAAGTAACTTACCCCAGGACATCCTTAGAAGAGGTCGCCTTCCAGTCGACCAACGAGGATTCACTCGACTGGCCTGAAGGACTCGACCACGAAGACTCACTCGACCACCAGGAGGTCAAGAGGCACTCTGCACTGCAACGGCCTGTAATCAAGTAGACTTTATGATAGTAAAGGCCTTTATGTGGGGCGTTACCAGTAACGCCCCAGACTTAACTCACCTTAAACCCTCTCCTACGTGGGCTGGCTGGGGTCCTGGCGCACTCTATATAAGCCGCCATCAAGATTTCCGCCGCTGGATCACTGCTTCCGCACTCGGATGCGGTCTCTCCGGAGCCAGTCGACTGATCGAACAAGCCGTAGAGAGATTCGTTGGCCAGTAGAGTGGGGGGTAGGTATGGAGAGGCAAGGTCCTCCATCGTGGCCAAAGCATACCGAGCCGGATTTTACTGGCCCAAGGCGAATGAGATGGCAAAAGAGATAGTAGATAAGTGCGAGGGATGTCAGTTCTACTCGAATATGTCGCACAAGCCTGCGTCAGCTTTGAAGACCATCCCACTCGTCTGGCCTTTTGCAGTTTGGGGGCTGGACATGATCGGTCCTTTGAGAACAGGACGAAGTGGCTTCACGCATGTACTGGTGGCAGTCGACAAGTTCACCAAGTGGATCGAGGCTAAACCAATCAAGAGCCTTGACACCGGTACTGCTGTTAGCTTCATCAGGGAACTAATATTCAGATATGGAGTCCCGCACAGCATCATTACGGATAATGGGTCGAACTTTGACTCAGAGGAATTCAGAGCTTTCTGCGACTCCCAGGGCACACGGGTCGACTACGCATCAGTCGCCCATCCGCAGTCGAATGGACAAGCAGAGCGAGCTAATGGACTGATTCTCAAGGGACTGAAGCCTCGACTGATGCGTGATCTCAAACACGCGGCTGGGGCTTGGGTCGACGAACTTCCATCTGTACTCTGGGGACTGCGGACCACGCCTAATCGGTCGACCGGAAGAACTCCATTCTTCTTGGTCTATGGAGCTGAAGCAGTCTTGCCGAGTGATCTTCTCCACAATGCTCCTCGAGTTGAAATCTACAACGAAGCAGAAGCTGAACAAGCGCGGCAGGACGCAGTCGAACTTTTAGAGGAAGAAAGGGAGATGGCTCTGATCCGATCGACCATCTACCAACAAGCTCTGCGCCGTTTCCACGCCCGAAATGTGAGAGGTCGAGCCTTCCAGGAAGGGGATTTGGTTCTCCGAGTGGATCAGCACAAACCACACAAGCTTGCTCCTTCTTGGGAAGGCCCCTTCATCGTCACCAAGGTTCTCCACAACGGGGCGTACCGTCTTTACAACGTCGAGCATAATATCGACGAGCCCCGAGCTTGGAACGCGGAGCTACTCCGCCCATTTTACACTTAAGTTTTATCACTCGGATGAGTTGCAATAAAGTACTTTTGTAGTTCATGGACCTCAAAATAATAGTGTCATAGTTCCTCCACACTATCTGTCACTTTTTATTTTCCAATAAAATTCCCCTCAGTGGGTGACTTAGTTGCGAATCCGTTTCGCCTAAGTTTGTAAAAATCCTACCGAGTGGTGAGCCAGACTCCCACTCAGAGGCTTAGCTGCGAATCCGTTTCGCCTAAGTTATCAAAATCCTGCCGAGTGAAGAGCAATCCTCTCACTCGGAGGCTTAGCTGCAGCCTCGTGCTCGCCTAAGTTATCAAAATCCTACCGAGTGGTAAGCCAGCCTTCCACTCGGAGGCTTAGCTGCAGCCTCGTGCTCGCCTAAGTTATCAAAATCCTACCGAGTGGTAAGCCAGCCTTCCACTCGGAGGCTTAGCTGCAGCCTTGTGCTCGCCTAAGTTATAAAAATCCTACCGAGTGAAGAGCAACCCTCTCACTTGGGGGCTTAGCTGCAGTCCAAGCACTCGCCTAAGTTGTGAAAATCCTACCGAGTGAAGAGCAATCCTCTCACTCGGAGGATTAGCTGCAGCCTCGTGCTCGCCTAAGTTATCAAAATCCTACCGAGTGGTAAGCCAACCTTCCACTCGGAGGCTTAGCTGCAGCCTCGTGCTCGCCTAAGTTATAAAAATCCTACCGAGTGAAGAGCAACCCTCTCACTCGGGGGCTTAGCTGCAGTCCAAGCACTCGCCTAAGTTGTGAAAATCCTACCGAGTGAAGAGCAACCCTCTCACTCGGGGGCTTAGCTGCAGTCCAAGCACTCGCCTAAGTTGTGAAAATCCTACCGAGTGAAGAGCAACCCTCTCACTCGGGGGCTTAGCTGCAGCCCTGTGCTCGCCTAAGTTATAAAAATCCTACCGAGTGAAGAGCAACCCTCTCACTCGGGGGCTTAGCTGCAGTCCAAGCACTCGCCTAAGTTGTGAAAATCCTACCGAGTGAAGAGCAACCCTCTCACTCGGAGGCTTAGCTGCAGCCCTGTGCTCGCCTAAGTTACAAAAATCCTATCGAGTGAAGAGCAACCCTCTCACTCGGAGGCTTAGCTGCAGTCCAAGCGCTCGCCTAAGCACAGGCACCTTGCTTTGAACCTGCAAAAGACATTCCGAGCCGAAGGCAATCGTATTCAAGCACCAAATCCAAGTTTGAATCGACATCTAAAGGAACCGAAAGTGCTCAGGCGTCAAGCCTGTTAAGGTTTGTCGGTTACAATTTCACTCGGCATACCGAGGCAAATTTAAAGCGTCGAGCCAGAAGAAGTTTTTTTACCCCTCCTGTGGAGGGCTGGAAGGTGCAACAAATTCATGAAGGTCAATCCCGTCGGCGATCCGAGTGGCAGCTGCAAGGAAAGTTTTCATAAAGGATCTGAAGTCGTGCTTCTTGGTATTGGCCACCCGAAGGGCCGCCAGCTTCTCTTCTCGCGCATCTTTGCAGTGGACTCGGGCCAGACACAGAGCGACATCTGCACCACACCGAGCCGAGGACTTCTTCCACTCCTGCACTCGACCAGGGATCGTGTTCAAGCGGGCCATCAGCGACTCAAGGTCATTCTGAAGTGTCTCCTCAGGCCAGAGCGTCGAGTCGATGCGAGATGTGGCGGCCTTCAGCCTTGCGAGATAGTCCACGACAGCTGCAACACGAGACTCCAGTCGGAAAACATCCATGGCAACTTCGTCGTTCACCGGAGAATTGACGGGGTCAAGGTTTGGCTCCAGTCGGCTGGTTTCTTCTTCAAAATTTTGACAAAATTCTGCAAGGGTGATCACTAAGTCAAGGAGATAGTCGAATGGAAAAAGCCACAATTGGAAATATTTGCCAAACATGGAGGTCTACCTTCAAGCATAAGGAACAACTTCTTGGCAAGGCCACTCAGGAAGGCCTCCAGTTCAGTTTTCTTCTCAGTCAATTTGCTGACTTGGTCGGTCAGGGCAGCTTTGTCAGTTTTCAGTCGACTGACCTCCTTGTTGGCAATCCCAAGAGCAGCTTTCAGATTGGTATTGTCTTGTTCGAGCTTGGTGACTGAAGCTAACTTCTCGTCAGCAAGCTTGATCTTCTCAGCTAGCTCAAGGTCTTTCTTCTGCTGGGCCTCCCTTACCTTACCTGCAAGTCACAGCAAGATCAGATGCTGAAACAAGCAAGGGGAAAAGTAGTCGTCAGGGTCTCACCAAACATACCTTCGGTCTCCTCCTTTGCCTTTGTCAGCTTCTCCTGAACCAGCTTCAAGCTCAGTTCGACTTGAGTATGTTTTTGTTCCAGCTCTGAGTAGCGAGCCACAAGATCACAGGAGTTCTGTGAAGAACAAATCGACTAAATGTCAAATATAATTCACTTCCGAGTGAAAAGGGGATAAACACACGTTTCTAAGACTACAGCCAAATACAAGCATTCGACCGTAGTCTCGGGGACTACACCCAGTGGGTGCACTCAGCGTGCCCCCACTAATCCTGTTGAAGACAAAGTCGACCAGTCGACCTCAAAAAAAAAAAGAGAGATGCATTCTCTAAGACTGTGATCAACTGCAAGCAGTCGACCACAGTCTCGGGGACTACACCCAGTGGGTGCACTCAGCGTGCCCCCACCGGTTTGTGAAATCCAGTCGACATAGTCGACTGAAAGAAAAATTGACGTCATAAAGCCTAAAGCCGAGTGCCAGCAGTCGACCTTAGCCTTGGGGACTACACCCAGTGGGTGCACTCAGCGTGCCCCCACCGGTTTGTGATGTCCAGTCGACCAGTCGACTGACAGCAAGATTGACATCATAAAGCCTAAGGCCGACTGCCAGCAGTCGACCTTAGCCTTGGGGACTACACCCAGCGGGTGCACTCAGCGTGCCCCCGCTAACATGGAGTTTATTCGACACACCCAGTGGGTGACTAATATAAATTCCGGAAAAGAAAAGTTTTTGGTAGCATATCCAACAGAACAAACAGCGGTCGACTGACCTGGACATTGCTTTGGAGGGCAGAACTGGCGTCATAAGCTGCCTGGCTCGCGTCCCGGATGGTCTTCAGCTGCTCCATCATGAGTCCCGCCTGGCGTATTGCCTCCTTCGCTGCGCCAGCTTGGTCCTCTGGGACGTGGTGCGTCGTAAAGAGGGAGGGCTGCTGAGCACTCGTCAGTGGATTTGCGAAGGACACCGTGTGTCGAGTGGTGTTCCCTTCCTCCACAGTCAGAATCTCAGGCGCCATCACATCCTGAGGTACCTTACTGGCGGACGCTTTCCGACTCCTCCTGCGTGTCAGTGGTTCTTCATCCTCGTCGTCGTCAGGGAGATTGATAACAGTATTGGGCGGAGCTGCGAAGAAGAATCAGGATCAGAGGTCGCGAGTCAGTCGACTAAAAACGGTGTTAAGAATACAGTACCTGGGTTCGAAGTTGCCGCATCCTCCATCTCGTGGTCATCGGCCCGGGCCGAGGTCTCAGAAGTAGCAGCACTGCAACTCCAAAGGATCAGTCGACTAACTTCAGCGTCGACCAGAAATAAAGTTCACACAGAATAAGAAAATATGAGCAGCACGGTTACCCTGATATGGTAGGGATGGACACCTTCATCTTCGGCAAGAGTTTGATCGGCTTCGACGAGGCCGCCCTGGGCTGCTTCGGCGCCTTTTCAGTCGGCGCTGGAGAGGTGGTCCTAGGGCGCTTGGTCGACTGCGTCGCAACCCCCTTGCCACGTTCAGTCGAAGGGTCGTGGACGAGTTTTGACCGCCTTTCCGAGCGCGGTGGCACGACCTCCTCCTCCTCCTCTTCCTCGTCCTCGACGTCGTCTTCATCACCGACATCATCATCATCGTCGTCATCGTCCTCTGCGACATCCGAGTCCCATTCCTCCTCTTCCTGGCTCTTGCCTCCGCTCGCCTCGCCCTCCTCAGTCGAAGCTTGTGCCCCATTGGGCATCGAGTACAGCTCGGTGAGGGCCTAACAAATGCCCAGACAAGAATCAGTCGACCAGTCGGCAGGATTAACAGAAATGAATACGACGAGGGCGCAGTGGAGAGCAGAGCAAGTGTACCTTGTTTGAGTCGCTGTTGTGGTCGAGTGGAGGAACCCTTCTGGCTCCGCGCGGGTTGTCCTTGTTTCCGGTGACGGCCGCCATCCATCTTTCCAGAGTGACATCGTCGACTGCTTCTGGATGGACTCTGGTCTCGTCTTCGGTCCCACAGTACAACCACATGCAGTGGCTCCGGAACTGGAGAGGCTGGATGCGACGCCTGAGGAAAACCTCCAAGAGGTCCATGCCTGTCACTCCCTCCCGAACCAACTGCACCACGCGCTCCATCAACATCTTCACGTCGGCTCTCTCCTCCGGAATCAGCTTCAGAGGGGAAGGCTTGCTCACTCGGTCCATGGTGAACGGAGGGAGTCCACTCGACTGCCCTGGCGTCGACTGGACCTGGCAGTAGAACCAAGTCGACTGCCAGCCTCTAACGGACTCGGGAAAGGTCATGGGCGGGAAGGTGCTCTTATTCCTCACCTGAATCCCCAGGCCCCCGCACATTTGGACGACTCGGGTTCTCTCATCACCGGGGCTCGCCTTCTTCACGGTCTGAGATCGACACGTGAATATATGTTTGAACAAACCCCAGTGCGGTCGACAGCCCAAGAAACCCTCACACATGGACACGAACGCAGCAAGATAGGCAATGGAGTTTGGGGTAAAGTGGTGGAGCTGCGCTCCGAAGAAGTTCAAAAAGCCACGAAAGAAAACACTCGGCGGCAAGGAAAACCCGCGATCAACATGGGTGGCCAAAAGCACACACTCACCCTCTTCTGGCTGGGGCTGCCACTCCTTCCCCGGAAGCCTCGTAGCTCCGTGGGGGATCAAGCCCTCGTTGGCCATGTCGAGAATGTCATTCTCAGTGATGGTCGACTGGATCCAGTCTCCTTGGACCCAGCCTTTCGGCAGGCGGGATCTGGACGAGGACCCTCCGCGGCTGGTGGATCTCCCCTTCGCCTTCTCCTTGGCCATGGTCGCCGGCGAGATGCGCGAAGGGAAGTGGTGCGGGGGCGAGAGCGAGCACGCTGAGCAGGGAGGAAGGAAGCAGAGAGAGAGGGAGAATGCTAAGGCGCAGCACGGAAATCCTCGCCGGGCACATTTATAAGGTCCCTTCCGAGTGGATGACAGGTGGGCCCGGTCGATCTAATCATATCTGGAACAGTTATGCAGACGGGATACGTGGCGAAAAAGGCGGCGCGGAGATCGAGGCGTCCATGCCCCGTCCCATCCGAACGCCGCGGTCCGCCCCGCTTCGCGCGCGCCCCAAAATTTCGCATCCCGCGGAATCCGTGAGCAACAAATCAGTCTGTCAGGCGCGGTGTTTCCGGCGATCCGTCGCTCGGAGAACGTCGAAGCCTGAAAGATCACTCGACGCAAAAACAGAATGGATCAAGTCGACTGAAGGCAAGTTTTTTCCTGTCGACAAAGGGATTCTTTGGTCCAGAACAGCGCACAACCGGAGCACAAAGATTAATCGGAAACGACATCAACTCCTTCTTCACTCGAAGCCTCAATCCATTCGAGGGCCAATGATGGGGTTATGTACCTAGGGTAGGGTCATGGACCTGATCCAAGTAACTTACCCCAGGACATCCTTAGAAGAGGTCGCCTTCCAGTCGACCAACGAGGATTCACTCGACTGGCCTGAAGGACTCGACCACGAAGACTCACTCGACCACCAGGAGGTCAAGAGGCACTCTGCACTGCAACGGCCTGTAATCAAGTAGACTTTATGATAGTAAAGGCCTTTATGTGGGGCGTTACCAGTAACGCCCCAGACTTAACTCACCTTAAACCCTCTCCTACGTGGGCTGGCTGGGGTCCTGGCGCACTCTATATAAGCCACCCCCCTCCACAGGCAGAGGGGTTCGGCACCTTGTAATTCATACATTCATAATCCACTCGACCGCCTCCGGGCTCCGAGACGTAGGGCTGTTACTTCTTCCGAGAAGGGCCTGAACTCGTACATCCTTTGTGCTTACAACCTCTCCATAGCTAGGACCTTGCCTCTCCATACCTACCCCCCACTCTACTGTCAGGCTTAGAACCACGACAAGCAGGTTTTCACCTCGGCCAACATTCACCGTCACCGAACGCCACACCCCGGCAACCACGCCGCCCACACGGCCATGATGAGCGGGCAACACCAAGGCGCGGGCTTTGTCCAAGAGCACCGCGCCACCACCACCACCAGGGCCGCCGCCCCAGCATCCAAGACCTCGACACCACCTCACCCGTGACCCGGCGCACCCCAACAAAAGAGACGAGCGGAAAGGTCCCACCTTTCGCGCCCCTGGGCAACCCCCAGCGTCGAGACCCAATAGGTTGATCGAATCGATGATGTGCTTGTGCCAATACAGTGGCGGAGCTACACAAGATTGGTCGGGGGCAAAAGAGAAAATGTCCAATTCTAAGGGGGCAAAAGCTGTATTTTTTCCAATCTGCATCTACATATAAAAAATGTCTTCACAAATTTTACCAAACCTGGGAGGCCATGGCCCCTGCAGGGTTGCGTGTAGCTCCGCCAGTGCCAATAAGGCTATATACAACACCTAGAATCTGAAGATGCAGAGCAAAGCGGGGGGTGGTGACGGTGGCCTCTAGGAGTCAAAACCGGCGGCGAACTGAAATTAGGATTTAGGAGAAAACGGAATGGGAGCACCGAGCGCGCAGTTTGGAACTGGCCAAGCGCCGGCGGCCGCTGGGAATTGCAGTTGCTGATCAGGAAGGAATCAATCACTCCTTTCTTTAGGTGGACGAAGGAAAGAATGGATCCCGAATCCTATTCGGCGCACGTTGCGCCCGATATAGGCATCCGCGCAAACAGGCGCACACCCCGGCTGCACCCCCGCGCCGCCCTGGGCTGGCCCGTTTCTTTTTTTTCCTATTGAAACTAGAACAAAAATTAAAGTGCACTAGCGAGGGATCGAACACTGAAATCACTAATTAAGAAGTTCTCCTTGCGGAGATCACTCCAACTTCTCAAGGTTGCGACAAGTGGCGCGTTGTATGTGCGCCACTTGTCGCAACCTGAGAGTTTTCCCTTTTTTCGTAGATCCGTTTATTCAAAATGTTTTATCTCTTAAACCGTGCGTCCAAATCTCCAACCGCTTTCGCCGTTGGATTCCTTGCGTCGAGATCTTCAAAACTAGATCCCATGTTGATAGGTTTTGACGAACTTTTTTTTCACGAAAAAAGCGGACGAAAAAAACCGACAAAAAAGCCAAACCGGGAACACGGGTTTTTTCCCTTTCCGAAAGAGGCACGCCCGTGCCTCTGACGAAATCACAACCGTGCCTCTCGCGGAAAAAAAAACAGAAAACGCATTTTTTCCCTTTCCGAAAAAGGCACGCCCATGCCTCTCGTGAAAGCACAACCGTGCCTCTCGCGGAAGCAAAACCGTGCCTCTCGCGAAAGAAAAAAAAACAGAAAACACATTTTTTCCCTTTCCGAAAGAGGCACGCCCGTGCCTCGCGCGAAAGCACAACTGTGCCTCTCGTGAAGCAAAACCGTGGCTCTCGCGAAAGAAAGAAAAAAAACAAAAAATACGTTTTTTTCCTTTTCGAAAGAGGCACGCCCGTTCCTCTCGCGAAAGCATAACCGTGCCTCTCGCAAAAGAAAAAGAAACAGAAAACAGGTTTTTTTCCATTTCCAAGAGGCACGGCCGTGCCTCTCACAAAAAAATGCGTTTTTTTGCGCAAAAAATTTAATTTTTTCGAAAAAAATATTTGGTCGGAAAGCTAAGGAAGATCGGTGGAAAACCAAAACGTCAATTTTTTTTAGAAAAAACCCGTTTAAAAAGCCGAAAACGCGTGCGGAAAAATAAATAAATAAAAACCGAAGAGAGCGCCCAGAGCGTGACACATGGCGCTGATCGTTGCGAGGCTCCCGAAGGAGCGCTCGTTAATTAGTTGCTCCCATCAAACACTGGATCACTTGATGGAAAGTGGAGCGCACTCACAACCAGGAAAACAAGGCGCCTATGCCCACAAACTTATATAGGCCGTTCGCTGGTCAGCTTGTGGGCGTTTTTTTTCTTGTTCCTTTTTCATGTTTCTTTTCTCATATCCTTTCCTTTTTTTTCCTTTTCTTAAATGGGCCAACTTTTTATCAAATTCGAGAACTTTTTTTCAATTTCGATGAACTTTTATCAAAATCGATGAACTTATTTTCAAATTCAATGAACTATTTTTTAAAACCAATGAACATTTTTCAAATCCGATGATTTTTTTCCAAATTCGATGAACTTTTTGCACATTCGACGAACTTTTTTCAAAATCGATGAACATTTTTTCCCCAAATTACATGAACTTTTTTTCCAAATTGATGAATATTTTTTCAAAATCGGTGAACTTTTTTCAAAACTGATAAACTTTTTTTCAAAATCGATGAAACTTTTTAAAATTTTGTGAACTTTAAAAAAATGGTGAACTAGTTTTCAAAATCGATGAACTTATTTTTCAGAATCAGTGAACTTTTCAACTATTTTTCAGATTTTACGTTAATGTTGTCACTGAATAATGGTTAAGTAGCACTTTTTCCTAGCTATAGAACGGCAGAATGTGTTTGGTCTAGTGGTACTCGCGTCAGACAAGATCGAAACCCAGCTTTTGCAAAAAAAAATCACGTTCATTTTTTCACATGGTTTTCGGTCGAAGCTCACCTAGGCCGGCCCAGTAACGTGCGCTTCGAGCGCCAGACCGCGAAACCGGCGCTGAAGGCACCGGTTAGGAGCTCCCAGAATGGATCGCTACGCTAACTGCGGCCTGTTGCGTGCACATTTACGCGTCCATCTGGGTTCTGGAGGCCCGCGGCGGCCGCCCATAGGATTTTCTTTTCCTGACCATTGAAATACATTGGCCATATAGCCTACATACTTGAGGAGGGGCCCCTGGATTCTGGAGGCCCGCGGCGGCCGCCCCCCTGCCCTCCCCAGGGCCGGCCCTGGGTCATCTATGTCATAATCACGGTTAATTTTGAGCAAAGAGGTCAAGAATGTAAGGTGATAGTTTTTAGCCAATAATTAGGACCGGCTTAATTGTTTTTAGGCAAAAATTGCAAAGTGGTACTCCCTCTATAAAGAAATATTAAAATGTGATCTAAACACTTTTATATTTCTTTGCAGAGGAAGTAGTTTCCAGTGAAGGATGTCTGAATTGTGGTAGTTGTCGTTATATTCGTACAAGGGCCATGATTATCATACTTTGTATTGGTTTGATACTACATTTTGAGTTAATATGATTGAAAAGAGAAGGAGCTCGGTCTGACACGCACGTACATTAACAGTTACAACTATGCGGGCTATGACAGGCATGCATGCCTATGGATTAACTATTGTAGTGTATCCATGTTTTTCGAGATTTAACTTTGATCATAAATTTAATCAACATGAGCGACTGCGACGGGAGCATGACAAATACCTTTGATTTTTTATTCGAAAAATGTTTTCAAAGGTATAATTTTTCAGTTAAATGATTTATGTATTATTGATCTAATTTATGATCAAAGTTGAATATCAAAAAGTGCGAGTGCACTATATGGAAAGGAGGAAGTAATATTTTGTACAGTGTTCCATCGAGAGAGGAGACAGCAGATCCAGGGGTACTGGCGCCAATCGTGGGAGTCAAGACCTCGTGGCGCCACTGTCTTTTCCTGCATACATGTTCGTTGAACTGCATGCATGTGCATTACTGGGTACGTGTCGGGGATAATACGTGTGTACGCATGCATGCATTAGTTAACGGATTGATCCGTCCAGTTCGGTCCGGATGAGCGCACTTCACGGATCTTGCCCAACCTAGGGTCCTCCGTGTTTAAATTTCGGTAAGCTACAGTTGGACTTGTTGCACTGGTGCAGAAACGGGCATTAGTCCCACTTGAAAAATGCCTTTAGTCCCGGGTCATCAACCGGGACTAAGTAATCCAGACTAAAGGCCTTCACTCTTTAGTTTTAGTTGGCTACGATTCAGGACTAAATCCCTTTCATGTGGCTGGCAGAGCGCGTCGGGGCCGGGGACCTTTAGTCTAGGTTGGTGACACCCACCGGGACTAAAGGTTTAGGGGTGTAAGGTTTATTGTTTATTTTTTCTTTTTATTTTGTGTTTTTATTTAATTTTTTTTATTTCAAACATATTTTAATCTACTACATACTGCATATTCATAGAATTTTTCGTAGAATCAATCATATATAATAGAATTTCTCGCGCGCGCGCGCACGCGCACACACACACACATATATATATATACACACACACAATTTCTTCCACAATTTGCAGATCATTACATCCAGGCATTACGTGAAATGGTATTCTCCGTCGGGAGCTATGACCTGCTCAAGCAAAAAACTCACCACTTCCTATTGAAGTGCTCGTATGTGGTCCTTTGGTAGGAGCATATCCCGCATCTCCACCATCTTGAAGGAAGGAGATCAATATGAATATATTAGTTGTGTGTATATATATTAGATCATGATAAAAAAATTATGAATAGTGTTTACGTACCCAAATATTTCTTCCATCTCTGCTCCTTTCAGTTATAAAGTGAATGTTCTCGCAAATCGTAGTATGCACATAAATTGTTTCCTGGTGCCTACCTCATGCACTTTACGAGGATAGAATTCAATCAGATAATAATAAAGCATGATAATGGTATTGAAATTAGAATTAAAGAGATGCACGAACGTAGCTAATAGTACTTAATTACCCTGTGTCGCGACCATTTCAGCTTTGATTCTTATGCACCGATAACCTCTTTGGTGAACATTTTCCAAACCCTGCCCGGAAAAAAAGTATAAAGGAGTTATTAATTACTTGATACCAGGAAATGAACTAAAGAGACCAACATAATGCGATAATGATTGAAATTACCTGTCGAGCATCAATTTTAGGTTGGTGTAATCTTTAGGGTCTTTATTTAGCGAGTCTAGTACTTAAACTTTTCCCTCGTCAACTCTAATGATTAGAAGGATCCAGTGAAAACTACGCACACGTTTGTATAGACGGGCATGCATAACTCATCAAGTACTACACTTAACATCAAGTAAGCAAAAAAGAACTTGTAGTACAAGACAGTAACACTTGTCTGAAGTTGTAAGGAAATACTATTTCTGGTTGTGTATTTAGTTCCTTCAAAAACATTAGCTAGTTATGCTCTGTGTCATCTTTGTGGTTTATTGACATAGTTTCATTAACAATATTTGGGTCAATGGACCCAATGCCATAGACTCCATCTCTTTTCATTTCAAAAATCTTCATTTTACATAATAAAGCAAGGTGATATTCTTAGTTTCGTCCTGCTTAAATGATTTTATTATTTGTACTTTTTTTTACTATCTGATGAGGTGGTACTATTCATGTGAAATTCTGTCGGTCTTTTAGTGCGTTGGGAAAACAATAGTCAAAGGCGCAATGCCTCAACCGGCTGGGCTGGACCTTCCTTTGATGGGCCTGCTCCTGCCACCTTGACAAAAAAAGAGTTAAAATGTATGTTTCGGCTGGGTATCGAACACCGAGCTATTTTTGAATTTTGAATTTGGATCATTTTTTGGCTTGTTTTTTTGCTCGTTTTTTTTGCTTGAATTTTTTTTCAAATTTCTTTCTCGACCTAGATCTGGTACGTTCTTTGTGCCGGGGGAGCTCCACATGTGGCCTAAAGTAGAGGGGGAGGGAGGAGAGACCGTGAGGAGGAGAGGAGGGAGGAGAGACCGTGAGGATCAGGAGAGGAGGGAGGAGGAGGTCGCCGGAGAGAAGGAGGAGGACCGTGAGCAGGAGAGGAAGGAGGAGCACCATGAGGAGGAGAGGAGGGAGGAGGAGGTCGCCGGAGAGGAGGAGGAGGATCGTGAGCAGGAGAGGAAGGAGGAGCATCGTGAGGAGGAGAGGAGGGAGGATGAGGTCGCCGGAGGAGCACCGTGAGGAGGAGAGGAGGGAGGAGGAGGTCGCCATAGGATGAGCACCGTGAGGAGGAGGAGGTCACCGGAGAGGAGGAGATGGAGTGGAGGAGAGGAGGAGAGGAGGAGATGGAGTGGAGGAGAGGAGGAGAAAAATAAAGGGGTAAGTGGCTGGCCGCCCCTTTTCTACTTCTGTCCCAACTTAGCAGTGGCGCACCGTGCACTGGTTCGCCATTGCTATTTTTTTGAATTGTGAAGGCGGGAAAATAGTAGTGGTGCACTATTCACTGATGCGCCATTGCTTTTGTTTTTGCATTTTTTTTGAATTTTTTTGCCTCCAGATTTTAAAAGCATCGTAACTTTTATTCTGTTAGGTTTTTGGGATTCTGAAAATCTTCAACGAGGTTCCCCCAGTTGAATTCGGATGTAACTTTTCGAGTAGATGATTTTTCATATAAAAACTTTTTAATCCGAGTTCGTATGCAAAAGTTATACCCATTTTACTAAATTCCGGAGAGATTTTGCAAATAAATTCGAAATTCATATTTGTAAATTTTCCCAACAACTAGACCACATATCACATGGGAAACTTATTTTCTTTTATATTCTTGACATTTCCATCATTTTCTATTATTTTTTTAAAAACCGAAGGCGGTCCATGGGGGGGGGGGGGGGGGGTTGATGCATTTGTTGAAATTTTTGGTCAAAGTTAGTAAAGGCGCACCGTGGGTGTGGTGTGCCATTACTAGTTTCGAAAAAACAAAATTATGAGTAGTGGCGCACCGAGGGTGTGGTCCGCCATTAATGTCCATATTAGCTATAGCCATTTTTCTAGTAGTGCTTCCTCGACCCGACCAACCTTGATCCATAGGAACCATTGTTTTCTCCCGTTGCAACGCACAGACATTTGTGTTAGTAACATACAGTAGACAAAGGATATAAATTCAGAAGAATATGTGCAGTCGAACTTTTCTAATACAAGAGCCAATAGGGAGTTAAATTAAAGAAACTTGCAAAGATTAAATTGGCTGACATCAGCCGACTGAGACTTAACCCAGTCTGAGTCCATTGAGGCCTAGCTGCCCCCGCTAAATTTTGAGGTGCAAATGAGTGAAATTTCTATTGATTATTCATTGTGGCATCATTTAGTTAGTAACGCGAAAAAGAAAAATATAGACGACTTTTCTTTCAATGCAAAATCAGAGATAAAGCATCTGAAAGAAAACATAGGAAACTTGACACCACTAAAGCCTTACTTCTTTTATTGTACCACTTCTACGGAGTTAAGTTTTGGTATCACCGTTCAAATTTATGTATTGTGGTTGTAATTAACTCAAATGACAATCATGTTGTCAAGATTGCATTTTACTCTCTCCATCCCGAATTATTGGTCACAGAGATGGATAGCGATGAAGTATTAAATAGTGTGTCAACATTATTATGTCGGCAGATTAAATCGGACAGAGATTTAATGGGTGTTTGGTTCAGGGACCTTTTAGTCCCAGAGACTAGAAAAAGTCCCTAAAAAGTCCCTAGGAACCAAATGAAAGGGACTTTTTCTACAGGGACTAGAAAAAGACTCTACTAAAGAGTCCTTTTAAATTAATCCCTGGGACTAGAAAAAGTCTTAGGACTTCTGAAACAAACATCCCCTTACTCCAACGGAACACATGACAAATGCTGGCTGAATCTGGCCACGCTAGCAGTAAATACTCAACCGGCTCAATCATTTATTTTCTTGCAGAAATGCATGTGCCGTGCTTCTCGGGTCTATATTTGTATCTCACCATAAATGATGCACATGATGGCTGCTGGCGCTGCTTGCATGGCCATGTACACAGTATGGTCGATGCACATCAAATACAGATCAGTCAATCAATACATTAATTCGTTGTTCCAGTGATACACATGCATGCAGTTCAAAAAAACACTACTCTTCAACGCACGGACGAAATGGCACCGCGAGGTCTGGAGTACGCCAACTCCAATACACTACCCCAAACAGACGTCCGTTTTATTCGGATTTCGTCTGTTTAGGAATGAGGATGGGGTCGTATCCGCTCGGATTTGGGTTTGCGTTGGCAACGCGCGGCTTCTTCTTCGACCGCATCAAATTTTCAAGATATATATTACTATTTTTGATGGATTGATGCAAACTATTTTTGAAGATAATTTCTAATTCAAACTTCAAGGTGAAACCTTTTTCTTTTATTATCTTGAGAAATGATAAGCTTAGAACTTCAGTTATATGAGTATATCAAAATTTAGGAAGCCATTTTGCATTTCGTCCCGGGCCCCCAATTTTTTGGAAACAGCCCTGGCACCCAACAATGCGTGAGAGTGAATGGCTTGTCTTTGTGTCGGGTCTTGAACGCCTCCAAAATTTGGAATGCCTACACAATCAAACATGCGGCCAACATGAAAGGACATAGAATGCATGAAACTTAAATGTCATGCCAACATGAATGGATGCATGATGGAAAAGGGAGAGGTTCATACCAAGTCACCAAGGCCTAGGCCGCTCACGGGACGGGCTTTGACACTCTCAAGCGCGGCACCATATTTGTTGCATTCTTGTTGGATGATTCCCCACCTTTTTTGGATTGAATTGATGCCGCGGGTGCTTGTGAATTGGTAGGGGGGCAAACTTTCTTCGCTCATGAAAGTTCTTGCAAACTCTTGTCCAAAAGATGGCTCTCAGCAAAAAAGACAGTCAGAACAGTACATGAACAATAAACTTTTTACAAACCCCAAATTTATCTTTTTTGCTGAGAGCTACCCAAATGTCCAAATGATCAGAAAATTGGAGCGGACCTCATGCATCAAAATATCTACCATGGAAAAAATGGATATTTTTGAATTTTTCTAGTATTTTTTTAATAAAAATTCTTCAACACGGGCTCAGAAATGGATATTCGGTATTCAGCACGTTAATTACTAATCCCCCGGTAAAGAAATATAAGAGCCTTTAGATCAGTAAAGCAGTGATCTAAAAATCTAAAAACACCTATATTTCTTTAAATGGGTAGTAGCAAGTACATTTTGAATGTGGATGGGAGTGGCTGATTATTCAGGTGAGTGATTCTTTTGCGAAATGATGTTTGTAGAGATGGTTTCACCTGGATGAGTGGGTGGATAGCATGCAGCATTATGAGATAAGCGCAGGGGTTTTGTGCAAAAGTATCAAGCCCTCCCGGTCTTGCCTCATCTGCACTATGCACGATCTCTTCGTTTCTATATAAGCAGCCCCAAAGCTTGTACAGGTGACAGACACAGCCCGGTCTTCCTGCGTCTCTCTTGTACCTGGACGCCCTCGGAGCAGCTAGCTGCATCTCTACAAACCATCCAGGTTAGTTCAGCATCTAGTTTATGCTCCCGGTAATTATCTTATCTTTGCTCATCGTCTTTGTGAACGTAATGAGACGTCTAAGTGGTACATACCTAGTATAGTAGGCAGCAGTTGTTTGGAGGAGAGATGGCGCCGGCGGCATTGACGGCGTTGGACGCGAGGGCGCCACGGGCGGAGGGCCTGGCGACGGTGCTGGCCATCGGCACGGCGGCACCGGACAACTGCGTGTACCAGGCCGACTACCCGGACTACTACTTCCGGGTCACCAACAGCGACCACCTCCCCGAGCTCAAGCAGAAGTTCAAGCAGATATGTAAGTTTGGTTGAGCAATTAGAATAAAGAACTATAAGTATATATGGATGGTAAATAGAATACTACTAGTATTTTAGTTGCCCATAAGTAGTACATCTTGTTTTAAGTTTCGGTTTCAGGAAAAGCAAGTGCTTTTGGTCTGCATTTCGACCAAGAGAGAAACTTCCACTTGAAACTCAGCCAAAAAATTATAATTTTTTTCATGTATTGTTGGACTGGCTGAAATATCTTACCAAAAGGTAATTATATCGGTGTCTACTGGAACTGACTGAAATTCTGTGAATTTCATTCACTGTTTCCATCTTCTGGGTGAGTGCAGGTGAGGGGTCCATGATCCGGAAGAGGCACATGCACATGACCGAGAAGCTGCTTGAGCAAAACCCCAGCATGTGCGAGTTCAACGCCCCGTCACTGGACGTGCGCCAGGGCATCCTCCTCACCGAGGTCCCCAAGCTCGGGATGGCTGCGGCGCAGAAGGCAATCAAGGAGTGGGGCCAACCGTTGTCGAAGATCACACACCTTGTGTTCTGCACCCGGCAATCCGTGGGCTTGCCGGGTGCCGACTACCATCTCATAAAGATGCTTGGCCTCAACCCGTCGGTGAGGCGCGTCATGTTGTACCTACAAGGCTGCTTCGCCGGCGCTACAGCGATCCGTGTGGCAAAGGACATTGCCGAGAACAACCATGGAGCACGCGTCCTCATCGTCTGCTCGGAGATCACAGCCGCCACCTTCCGTGGCCCCTCAGCCACGGGGTCCCACCTTGATAATCTCGTCTCCCAGGCGCTCTTCGGTGACGGCGCCGCCGCGATGGTTGTTGGTGCTGACCCCAAGGAGCCCATGGAGAAGCCAATTTTCCAGTTGGTCTCAACAAGCCAGACCATCCTGCCCGAGTCGGATGGTCTCATCGAAGTAAACCTCTTGGAGGTTGGGCTCACCATCCACATCGACAAGGACGTGCCTAGGATCATCTCAAAAAATATTGAGCATGCGTTGACCAACGCCTTTGCGCCACTCGGCATCGATGACTGGAACTCCATCTTCTGGGTGGCGCACCCCGGTGGGCCGGCAATTCTTGACATGATCGAGGCCAAGGTCAACCTGAACAAAAAGCGGATGAGTGCCAGCAGGCACGTCCTGTCCGAATACGGCAACATTGCCGGCGCCACTGTCCTCTTCATTCTGGATGAGATGCGTAAGCGCTCTGCCGAGGAGAACCATGCCACTACTGGCGAGGGCATGGACTGGGGCGTCCTCTTCGGATTTGGCCCCGGCATCACCCTCGAGACCGTCGTCATCCGGAGCATGCCTATCAACACCACCACATGATCCATACTAGTGGAGAGCATGTGTGGTGGCAGAAACGTTTCTTTCCTGAATAAGTCACCTTATCAGCATTTTCATTGTTGAATAAGTTACCTTCTCTTGAAGTGTATTAGGCTCTCGTTGCTAATCAAGTTGTATTGTGCTATACTATTTGTGATTGTTATTTAATAATTTTTCATGCAAAATTGACCATCGAAGTAGGTAAGACCCTGTTAACGAAACACTAAATAAGCTAAAAATGGTGGGAAAATTGTGATGATCCACCGCAATACCGCGAACCTGTAATCACGTAAATAGAAGCTTGGATTACTTAGGTTATGACCCATGTGGTATGCATTCAACCCTGTTTTGCAATGTCTTGTTGCGGAGTTCATGGAACTAGCTACATAGCACCATTTAACGGTCATCCCTTTTATCCTTTTATATAAGTAAACGTATGGATATCTTCTATGAGCAATGATTTTGGTCTGTAGTCTTTGACACGGGAGGTTTCTTTTAAAACACCCCCCATATTTTTTTCGAAAAGGGGGTTTGCCCCAGCCTCTGCATCAGAAAGATGCATACGACCATATTATTAATAAGCAAAAGATTCAACAGAGGTCCCGTAGTCTCAAACAAAGAAACAAGTGCTCAACAAGGAGCACGAAAGCACAAAAAGGGACAGCCACAACCGGCAGGCAAAAACAGATAGAAAACTAAACACCTATCCTATTACATGACCGCCATCCAAACAGGTTGAAGATAGCCCGAGCTACCGTCTCCCATCAGATAGAACCAGTACCCAAATGCTCTCTGGCCTCCGTCGAAGTGAGTAGCGACCACATACGGATGAGTGTAGTGGCCCTGAAGATAACCTGCAAGAAATGAATATTTTTTGTTCTATTAAAAACCAAATCGTTTCTGCAGTTCCAGATTGCCCAGAGTAAAGCACATACTCCTAAATGGATATGTCTCGCTGTTACTACGTCAATCCCATCGAGCCACGTCCCAAATAACGTGTTGATAAAATTCGGAGGCGTTATATTAAAAGCTATATGGATGGACCTCCACAAAATCTTTGCCAAAGGGCAATCAAGAAAGAGGTGTCTGATTGATTCATCACTATCACAAAAACTACATCTTTTAGAGACCGTCCAGTTGCGCTTCGCCAAATTGTCTTTAGTTAAGATGACTTGTTTGTGGACAAACCACATAAACACTTTGATTTTTAAAGGCAGTTTGACTTTCCAAACATGTTTCGAACTAGGAACAACGCTAGCGTTGATAATATCCAAATACATGGATTTAACTGAAAACTCCCCATTCTTAGTTAGTTTCCGGCGAAGCTAATCTGACTGTTGAGAGAGTTGGACATCCATCAATCGTCTCATAAGATGGAGCCAAGCTTCTCAACGATTTCCTACTAGCGTCCTCCTGAATTGAATATTAAGAGGATTTGACTGTAATACTGTTGCAACGTAAGCGTCTCTTCGCTGAATAATATTATAGAGAGAAGGATATTGGATCGCAAGGGGTGCCTCCCCTAGCCATGTATCCTCCCAGAATCTTGTGGAAGTACCATTTCCAACTACGAACTTTGTCCTATTGAAGAAGGCTGATTTCACTTGCATGAGTCCTTTCCAAAAAGGCGAATCAGTCGGTCTTACCGTCACCTGGGACAAAGTTTTGGACTGAAGGTACTTAGCACGAAGAATCTGTGCCAAAGTGGCATCCATCTCTACAGATAACTTATACAGCCATTTGCTGAGAAGACATCTGTTCTTTACCTCTAAATTTTCAATGCCTAGACCCCCCCTGGTCTTTCGGCCTACAAATTATATCCCACATAGCGAGTCTGTATTTTCTTTTTAATTCATCGCTTGCTAGAAGAAGCGCGATCGAGAAAATCTAGCCTTTTCCGTACTCCAACTGGTACTTCGTAAAAAGACAATAAAAACATAGGCATACTCGTGAGAACCGAATTAATCAGAATCAATCGTCCTCCGTATGACATAAGCTTGCACTTCCAGCAGCTCAGTTTTTTCTCAAATCGATCTTCAATGCTCTTCCACTCTTTGTTAGAGAGCTTGCGATGGTGAATTGGTATACCCAAATATGTGAAGGGTAAAGATCCCAATTCACACCCAAACAATTATTTGTAAGCTTATTGTTCTTCTTTAGCTCTTCCAAAGCAGAACAATTCACTTTTGTGGAAGTTAATCTTCAACCCCGATAATTGTTCGAATAAGCATAAAACAAGCTTCATATTTCTATCTTTAGCCAAATCATGCTGCATAAAGATGATAGTATCATCAGCATACTGTAGGATAGACACTTTCCCATCAACTAAATGCGGGACGAGGCCACCAACCTGACCATCATCCTTGGCCCTTCCTATTAAGATTGTCAACATATCAGCGACAATATTAAACAGAATCGGCGACATCGGATCTCCTTGTCGCAGGCCCTTGTGAGTCTGGAAATAATGACCTATGTCATCATTAACCCTGATTCCAATACTCCCTTTTTGCGTGAACGAATCTACCTGGTCTCTCCAGGCCTGATCGAAACCTTTCATACGCAAAGCCTGCTGAAGAAATGACCATTTTACCTTGTCGTGCGCTTTCTCAAAATCCACTTTAAAAACCACCCCGTCAAGTTTTTTCGTGTGGATTTCATGGAGCGTTTCATGCAGAATCACAACCCCTTCTAGGATGTTTCTGTCCGACATGAAAGCAGTTTGGGACGGCTGAACCACAGAATGTGCAATCTGTGTAAGCCTATCAGTCCCAACTTCGGTAAATATTTTAAAGCTAACATTAAGAAGAGAGATCGGCCTAAATTGCTCAGTCTTCACAGCCTCTGTTTTCTTAGGAAGAAGCGTGATAGTACCGAAGTTCAAGTGAAACAGCTGCAACTGTCCCAAGAAAAGGTCCTGGAACATCGGGAGCAAGTCCCCCTTAATAATGTGCCAACACTTCTTATAAAACTCCACCGGAAAACCATCCAGTCCTGGAGCTTTATTATTTTTCATTTGGGAAATTGATTCAAATAACTCTTTCTCCGAAAATGGGGCTGTCAAAATATCGTTCTCATCAACTGCGAGCTGAGGAACATCCTCAACCCTCGACTCATCCAAAGAAACAAAATTGTCCTCAGGAGGCCCAAACAGCTCTTTGTAGTAATTGGTGATATATGCCTTTAGGATCTCCTGCCCTAAAATCATTCCCTCATCTTGCTCAAGCTGAAAAATTCTTTTCTTTCGGTGCTTGCCATTCGCAATCATGTGGAAGAATTGTGTGTTATCATCCCATTGGACGATTTTGCGAACTTTAGCTCGTAGTGCCCATTCAACTCCTCCTCACGGAGCAGTTCTTTCAATCTTAACTCCACCTCCACTTTAGTTTCCAGTTCTCTGGTATCTAATATGGAGGACTTCGCTTTTAAATCTAGGGATTGAATAAGCAAAAGGAGCATTTCCTTCTCAGCCTTATAAATCCCACCTAGATGCTTAGCCCAACCCCGCAAGAATTGTCGTAAATGTCTAATCTTATTTTGCCAACGCTCAACATTCGTTCTCCCTCCTGAATCTTTAGCCCATTCTCTTGCTATTAGATCTAGAAACCCCTTCTCTTTCAAACCACGCTAATTCGAAAGAAAACGTACTCTTGTTCCCCACGTGCGTTGTGGGGTATGATCGAAGATTGTGCGAGAGAGCGCTTGGACCGTCACAAGGGAAACTTCTGTTCCCACTCGACGCTCACTAGGACCCGGACTAGCTTCTCAAAGGTCGGGACTGGTAGTGTGTTAGCCCAAGTGAACTTTCTACCAGAAAGCTCAATCTCTCGAAGGTCTAAGCTTTCAATAATTGTATTGAACATAAACGACCATCTGCCGTCAAAGTTATCATTGTTTTTTCGTCCCGTCTATGGATAATGTTAAAATCCCCCCCCCCCCAATTAGGATTGGGAGCTGCTCGTTACCACAAATACGGACTAAATCCGCCAAAAAGTCTGGTTTGAGTTCTGGTTGTGCGGCACCATATACCGCCACCAAGGCCCAATTAAACCCATCTGCCTTAGACCGAACCCGAAACTTGACCGCAAAGTCTCCGATAACCACATTCCTAACTTCCAATGAGTCGCATTTAACCCCAAGTAAGATCCCACCGGATCTTCCTCTTGGAGGTAGTCAATGCCAATCAAAGTCAACCCCTCCTAACAGAGTACTAAGGAACTGGGGGGGTGAAATTGTCCCTACCAGTTTCTGACAGGGCAATAAAATTCAATTTGTGATCAATAGAAGCATCCACTAGAAACCTTCTTTTAGCCAAGTCCTTAAGACCTCTACTATTCCAAAAAATCCTTTCATATTTCATCATGAAATTTTTTAGTTGTTCGGATCCTAGCACTTCTACGCACGGCCGATGCCGGATAAATCCTACGATTCCATTTGCGTTTAGGTTTGTTTTGTTCCTCTACCCGGTCCTCACAACCGAGCTCGATGGACACATCCACTTGGCAATCAGCAATAATGGAGTCCCTTGGGGAAATAGAATAGGCGTCCTCCTCATTCTCAGGAAGTGAGGGTGCCAGACCCATGCAAAAGCTATCAAGCACATTGACCCCCAAAGCATCTACATCAGAATCATTCATAGGTTTAACAACCGCTAGGTTTCTAATCATCTCTAAAGCACGCTCTGCTTCAAGATCCAAAAGATCATTAACAGACTTAGCGACTTCAACGTCAATTCTACCCAGAGAAACACCCAACTTATTTGCATTATGAATAATCTCATCATTAGAAAAATGCAAGATAATACTGGAAGTGTTGATTGACATACCAGTAGTGACCTCAATATCACGAAGCTTGGCCGCCCGCATGGCGCACCATAGCTGCATGTCATCAACATCCGACTGATCTTGTAGACGATAGCTCATCCATAGACCATCAAAGACCGGGTCCGGAATCCCTCGAGGTGCGGGAAGCACATCAACAACGCAGCCCGGCATCGCCGGACTTCTCATCCGCAGAAAAGCACCATCCCGATCGAGGAGAGCGGGGGATCAGAGAGCCTCCTGCCCATGATCCTTGATGTCTACTACACAACCTTCTTCTTGTAGATGTTGTTGGGCCTGCAAGTGCACATGTTTGTAGGACAGTAGCAAATTTCCCTCAAGTGGATGACCTAAGCTTTATCAATCCATAGGAGGCGTAGGATGAAGATGGTCTCTCTCAAACAACCCTGCAACCAAATAACAAAGAGTCTCTTGTGTCCCCAACACACCCAATACAATGGTAAATTGTATAGGTGCACTAGTTCGGCGAAGAGATGGTGATACAAGTGCAATATGGGCAGTAGATATAGGTTTTTGTAATCTGAAATAATAAAAACAGCAAGGTAACTAATGATAAAAGTGAGCGTAAACGGTATTGCGATGATAGGAAACAAGGCCTAGGGTTCATACTTTCACTAGTGCAAGTTCTCTCAACAATAATAACATAGATAGATCATATAAAAATCCCTCAACATGCAACAAAGAGTCACTCGAAAGCCACTAATAGCGGAGAACAAACATAGAGATTATGGTAGGGTACGAAACCACCTCAAAGTTATTCTTTCGGATCGATCTATTAAAGAGTTCGTATTAGAATAACACCTTAAGACACAAATCAACCAAAACCCTAATGTCACCTAGATACTCCATTGTCACCTCAAGTATCCGTGGGCATGATTATACGATATGTGTCACACAATCTCAGATTCATCCAACTAACACAAAGTACTTCAAGGAGTGTCCCAAAGTTTCTATCGGAGAGTCAAGAAAACGTGTGCCAACCCCTATGCATAGGTTCATGGGCGGAACCCGCAAGTTGGTCACCAAAACATACATCAAGTGGCACGTGATATTCCATTGTCACCACAGATAAACACGGTAAGACATACATCAAGTGTTCTCAAAGTAAAGACTCAATCCAATAAGATAACTTCAAAGGGGAAACTCAATTCATCACAAGAGAGTAGAGGGGGAGAAACATCATAAGATCCAACTATAGTAACAAAGCTTGCGATACATCAAGATCGTGCCATAGAGAGAACACGAGAGATAGAGAGAGATCAAACACATAGCTACTGGTACATACCCTCAGCCCCGAGGGTGAACTACTCCCTCCTCGTCATGGAGAGCGCCGGGATGATGAAGATGGCCACCGGTGATGGGTTCCCCCTCCGGCAGGGTGCCGGAACGGACTCCCAGGAGGTTTTTGGTGGCTACAGAGGCTTGCGGCGGCGGAACTCCCGATCTATCTTGATATTCGATGTTTTTAGGGTACGTAGGCTTATATAGGAAAGAAGTCGGTCGGGAGGTGCTCGAGGGGCCCACGAGACAGGGGGCGCGCCCTACAGGAGGGCGCCCTCCTATCTCGTGGCTGCCTCGAGGATCTTCTGACGTGAACTCCAAGTCTCCGGGATCATATTCTTCCAAAAAATCACGCTGCCGAAGGTTTCATTCCGTTTGGACTCCGTTTGATATTCCTTTTCCTCGAAATACTGAAACAGGCAATAAAACAACAATATGGGCTGGGCCTCCGGTTAATAGGTTAGTCCCAAAAGTAATATAAAAGTGTATAATAAAGCCCGTAAACATCCAAAACACATAATATAATAGCATGGAACAATCAAAAATTGTAGATACATTGGAGACGTATCAATCCTCCCCACCCTCGCAGCGAAGCTCCGTAGTCCGACCAAACTCCATCTCTGGACCAACGAACGTCCTCGAGTCCGTCCCCGAAGATTGAGATATCATCGGAGACACACTGCCAGAAACCAACACTGGTGGTAACTCAAGTTCCACCGGCTTGTCCATCTCCACGCGAATACTCCATAGACGACTAGGCGCAGAACGCGCATCAAAAGACCCAAAGCGAAGAGTGTTCATCGGGGTCGAGGAGCCAGACGGCCCCGTAGAAGACTTATCCGCCTTATCCAACAGCGAATCCGGCCCCTTAGCCTCTCCCGTGATGTGCTCTCTGACTCCTTACTCTGATCTCCGGAGGCCCCATCCCCCTCAGTCATATTCATGTCCTAGGTGTCATTCCCCTCGCCCTCCTGAGGGATCGGAGTATCCTCAATCTCAAGCTCAAGCACATAGGCGCTGGCATGTGTCCACTTGAGCACATCTGAAACAAACTCCAAGCTGACAACACTGACCAGCAATCTCGCTGCACCATGTGCCTGAGTGAAAGGCAAGTCCACTTGTTCTGTCTTCCCAATGAGAGAACCCATACTCCAAGCTACCAGGAAGTGATTAATATATTTGCGTGGTGCACCATAGAAACGAACCCAAACCTTCTCCAAAGGTGTACCCTCAGGCTCCTTCTCCTTCCACTCATCAAACGTAAGGACAATGTTCGTACTCTGAACTCTACACATGCCCCATTTGAGGATATGTAGCTGGTCCTCCTTAGTGGGAAAATCAACCTTGTAAGTCTGGGTCTCCAACTTGACAAGGTCCCACTGGTGATTACCTGGAACAAGATCCTGCAGCTGACGCACAATCTGTGCCTCTATAAAACTCCCATTATTCACCTTAACGACTGCGGGAAAGGAACTCTCATGCACGTGCGTCAAAGGTGCCACATCAGGTGACCCAAAAACATAAGTTCCTGACAACAGACTCCATAAATGGTGACCACCGGCTTGGGGCCAGAAAGAAGAGGGCAGTCAGCGGACTTATCCTGCGATCTACAGCAGTAATCACACAGTTCTGTGGTACACTCTGCCACAAAATGACCTGGCTCTCCACATCTATAGCACGGTAACTTCTTCTTCTTCTTAATATCCCACTTAGATAAATTTTCACCATTACGCTTATCCCGAGCCTTTTCAGAAACAGCATCATTAGCCTTAGCCGCCGGAATACTGACTGCAGCCAAAGCCTAGAATGTGTCTACAGCCACCTCGGGGAGCGCAGGAGAGGGTTCCTGCTCAGTCACAATAGGCACGACAGTAGCCACCACGGTCGTATCAGCCGGCGGCGGAGGAGGCCATGGTGGAGGTGGGCGGCACCCCCCTCCTCTCCCGCCACGGAAAGCATAGTGAGCTCCTCAATTGATTAAGAATGTTCATACAACCGTTCATTACAGCATACACCATGTAGGGTGAACGCTATCAAGGACGCTGTCTATTCTATTGTCAAAACTAAACTTTGTCATCTCATGAGCCACCATATTTGCCTGGGATTGATCTTCAAGATGTTAAAATTTTGAATAAGCTTGATGATGCTAAGCACTTCTATCTTAAGATCATCAGTTGGGACCAGTGAAGTGTTTCATTTGCAAGATAGGAAACCACAAAAGAACAGACATATTCTAAAATAATGTGTTTGTGGAGGGTGATACCAATGTATAGACTGGCGACACATGCACAAAATTGCAACACAACATCACGACCAAATAAGTTTTCTATTTAACACCATTTTCTATTTATTCTTATATCAACTAAATGGATTTTGTTAATTGTGAAACTATGCACACAATTCGAGCAAAATATTTTTAGGTGGCACAAAAAGTTTGGGGCCAAAAGGAAATACATAAAAATAGGTTTATATTTAATTGGTTATTTTAACTACTATTGGACGTCTTATTAATTTGAGAAGATTTAATTTTTGGGTCAAATAATGTTGGGCTCAACATGTCAAAGATCAGTGGAATTTATAGAATATGGTGAACTTTTTAGTTTTAATGTTTGATGAAATAATTTATTTGACTTTATTTTAAATTTGAATTGGGCTTTGATTTTTATCAAGTGGCAGTCTGGCTTAGCAAGCCTGATGACATGTCATCATTAGGGGGAGGTCACCGCAGCTAACGACTTGAGGTGTTACATAATTTTCCCATTTCTGAAATTTCATTGTTAAATGATTGAGGAATATATCACACTATCCATTAGTTCAGTCAAGCTCACCACAAGTCCACACATTATTGCCAATTGAGTAAGTCTTATTGGCGGGGAGAATAGGCTATGTGTGTGTGTTGGAGAGAGAGAGAGAGGGAGAGAGAGTGAGGAAGATGGAGGGGGGAGAGTGTGTGTGTGAGGATTTGATGGTTAAAAAGGTCACCAATGTCATAATATTGAACTCTTAAAGTTAATGTGGCCCCGTTGCAACGCACGGGCGTTCTTCTAGTTCAACTAATTCAACTAAACTAGTTCTATTAATTTTCAGATCATTACACAATTTCTTCCACAATTTGCAGATCATTACATCCAGGCATTACGTGAAATGGTATTCTCCGTCGGGAGCTATGACCTGCTCAAGCAAAAAACTCACCACTTCCTATTGAAGTGCTCGTATGTGGTCCTTTGGTAGGAGCATATCCCGCATCTCCACCATCTTGAAGGAAGGAGATCAATATGAATATATTAGTTGTGTGTATATATATTAGATCATGATAAAAAAATTATGAATAGTGTTTACGTACCCAAATATTTCTTCCATCTCTGCTCCTTTCAGTTATAAAGTGAATGTTCTCGCAAATCGTAGTATGCACATAAATTGTTTCCTGGTGCCTACCTCATGCACTTTACGAGGATAGAATTCAATCAGATAATAATAAAGCATGATAATGGTATTGAAATTAGAATTAAAGAGATGCACGAACGTAGCTAATAGTACTTAATTACCCTGTGTCGCGACCATTTCAGCTTTGATTCTTATGCACCGATAACCTCTTTGGTGAACATTTTCCAAACCCTGCCCGGAAAAAAAGTATAAAGGAGTTATTAATTACTTGATACCAGGAAATGAACTAAAGAGTCCAACATAATGCGATAATGATTGAAATTACCTGTCGAGCATCAATTTTAGGTTGGTGTAATCTTTAGGGTCTTTATTTAGCGAGTCTAGTACTTAAACTTTTCCCTCGTCAACTCTAATGATTAGAAGGATCCAGTGAAAACTACGCACACGTTTGTATAGACGGGCATGCATAACTCATCAAGTACTACACTTAACATCAAGTAAGCAAAAAAGAACTTGTAGTACAAGACAGTAACACTTGTCTGAAGTTGTAAGGAAATACTATTTCTGGTTGTGTATTTAGTTCCTTCAAAAACATTAGCTAGTTATGCTCTGTGTCATCTTTGTGGTTTATTGACATAGTTTCATTAACAATATTTGGGTCAATGGACCCAATGCCATAGACTCCATCTCTTTTCATTTCAAAAATCTTCATTTTACATAATAAAGCAAGGTGATATTCTTAGTTTCGTCCTGCTTAAATGATTTTATTATTTGTACTTTTTTTTACTATCTGATGAGGTGGTACTATTCATGTGAAATTATGTCGGTCTTTTAGTGCGTTGGGAAAACAATAGTCAAAGGCGCAATGCCTCAACCGGCTGGGCTGGACCTTCCTTTGATGGGCCTGCTCCTGCCACCTTGACAAAAAAAGAGTTAAAATGTATGTTTCGGCTGGGTATCGAACACCGAGCTATTTTTGAATTTTGAATTTGGATCATTTTTTGGCTTGTTTTTTTGCTCGTTTTTTTGCTTGAATTTTTTTTCAAATTTCTTTCTCGACCTAGATCTGGTACGTTCTTTGTGCCGGGGGAGCTCCACATGTGGCCTAAAGTAGAGGGGGAGGGAGGAGAGGCCGTGAGGAGGAGAGGAGGGAGGAGAGACCGTGAGGATCAGGAGAGGAGGGAGGAGGAGGTCGCCGGAGAGAAGGAGGAGGACCGTGAGCAGGAGAGGAAGGAGGAGCACCATGAGGAGGAGAGGAGGGAGGAGGAGGTCACCGGAGAGGAGGAGGAGGATCGTGAGCAGGAGAGGAAGGAGGAGCACCGTGAGGAGGAGAGGAGGGAGGATGAGGTCGCCGGAGGAGCACCGTGAGGAGGAGAGGAGGGAGGAGGAGGTCGCCATAGGATGAGCACCGTGAGGAGGAGGAGGTCACCGGAGAGGAGGAGATGGAGTGGAGGAGAGGAGGAGAGGAGGAGATGGAGTGGAGGAGAGGAGGAGAAAAATAAAGGGGTAAGTGGCTGGCCGCCCCTTTTCTACTTCTGTCCCAACTTAGCAGTGGCGCACCGTGCACTGGTTCGCCATTGCTATTTTTTTTGAATTGTGAAGGCGGGAAAATAGTAGTGGTGCACTATTCACTGATGCGCCATTGCTTTTGTTTTTGCATTTTTTTTGAATTTTTTTGCCTCCAGATTTTAAAAGCATCGTAACTTTTATTCTGTTAGGTTTTTGGGATTCTGAAAATCTTCAACGAGGTTCCCCCAGTTGAATTCGGATGTAACTTTTCGAGTAGATGATTTTTCATATAAAAACTTTTTAATCCGAGTTCGTATGCAAAAGTTATACCCATTTTACTAAATTCTGGAGAGATTTTGCAAATAAATTCGAAATTCATATTTGTAAATTTTCCCAACAACTAGACCACATATCACATGGGAAACTTATTTTCTTTTATATTCTTGACATTTCCATCATTTTCTATTATTTTTTTAAAAACCGAAGGTGGTCCATGGGGGGGGGGGGGGGGGGTTGATGCATTTGTTGAAATTTTTGGTCAAAGTTAGTAAAGGCGCACCGTGGGTGTGGTGTGCCATTACTAGTTTCGAAAAAACAAAATTGTGAGTAGTGGCGCACCGAGGGTGTGGTCCGCCATTAATGTCCATATTAGCTATAGCCATTTTTCTAGTAGTGCTTCCTCGACCCGACCAACCTTGATCCATAGGAACCATTGTTTTCTCCCGTTGCAACGCACAGACATTTGTGTTAGTAACATACAGTAGACAAAGGATATAAATTCAGAAGAATATGTGCAGTCGAACTTTTCTAATACAAGAGCCAATAGGGAGTTAAATTAAAGAAACTTGCAAAGATTAAATTGGCTGACATCAGCCGACTGAGACTTAACCCAGTCTGAGTCCATTGAGGCCTAGCTGCCCCCGCTAAATTTTGAGGTGCAAATGAGTGAAATTTCTATTGATTATTCATTGTGGCATCATTTAGTTAGTAACGCGAAAAAGAAAAATATAGACGACTTTTCTTTCAATGCAAAATCAGAGATAAAGCATCTGAAAGAAAACATAGGAAACTTGACACCACTAAAGCCTTACTTCTTTTATTGTACCACTTCTACGGAGTTAAGTTTTGGTATCACCGTTCAAATTTATGTATTGTGGTTGTAATTAACTCAAATGACAATCATGTTGTCAAGATTGCATTTTACTCTCTCCATCCCGAATTATTGGTCACAGAGATGGATAGCGATGAAGTATTAAATAGTGTGTCAACATTATTATGTCGGCAGATTAAATCGGACAGAGATTTAATGGGTGTTTGGTTCAGGGACCTTTTAGTCCCAGAGACTAGAAAAAGTCCCTAAAAAGTCCCTAGGAACCAAATGAAAGGGACTTTTTCTACAGGGACTAGAAAAAGACTCTACTAAAGAGTCCTTTTAAATTAATCCCTGGGACTAGAAAAAGTCTTAGGACTTCTGAAACAAACATCCCCTTACTCCAACGGAACACATGACAAATGCTGGCTGAATCTGGCCACGCTAGCAGTAAATACTCAACCGGCTCAATCATTTATTTTCTTGCAGAAATGCATGTGCCGTGCTTCTCGGGTCTATATTTGTATCTCACCATAAATGATGCACATGATGGCTGCTGGCGCTGCTTGCATGGCCATGTACACAGTATGGTCGATGCACATCAAATACAGATCAGTCAATCAATACATTAATTCGTTGTTCCAGTGATACACATGCATGCAGTTCAAAAAAACACTACTCTTCAACGCACGGACGAAATGGCACCGCGAGGTCTGGAGTACGCCAACTCCAATACACTACCCCAAACAGACGTCCGTTTTATTCGGATTTCGTCTGTTTAGGAATGAGGATGGGGTCGTATCCGCTCGGATTTGGGTTTGCGTTGGCAACGCGCGGCTTCTTCTTCGACCGCATCAAATTTTCAAGATATATATTACTATTTTTGATGGATTGATGCAAACTATTTTTGAAGATAATTTCTAATTCAAACTTCAAGGTGAAACCTTTTTCTTTTATTATCTTGAGAAATGATAAGCTTAGAACTTCAGTTATATGAGTATATCAAAATTTAGGAAGCCATTTTGCATTTCGTCCCGGGCCCCCAATTTTTTGGAAACAGCCCTGGCACCCAACAATGCGTGAGAGTGAATGGCTTGTCTTTGTGTCGGGTCTTGAACGCCTCCAAAATTTGGAATGCCTACACAATCAAACATGCGGCCAACATGAAAGGACATAGAATGCATGAAACTTAAATGTCATGCCAACATGAATGGATGCATGATGGAAAAGGGAGAGGTTCATACCAAGTCACCAAGGCCTAGGCCGCTCACGGGACGGGCTTTGACACTCTCAAGCGCGGCACCATATTTGTTGCATTCTTGTTGGATGATTCCCCACCTTTTTTGGATTGAATTGATGCCGCGGGTGCTTGTGAATTGGTAGGGGGGCAAACTTTCTTCGCTCATGAAAGTTCTTGCAAACTCTTGTCCAAAAGATGGCTCTCAGCAAAAAAGACAGTCAGAACAGTACATGAACAATAAACTTTTTACAAACTCCAAATTTATCTTTTTTGCTGAGAGCTACCCAAATGTCCAAATGATCAGAAAATTGGAGCGGACCTCATGCATCAAAATATCTACCATGGAAAAAATGGATATTTTTGAATTTTTCTAGTATTTTTTTAATAAAAATTCTTCAACACGGGCTCAGAAATGGATATTCGGTATTCAGCACGTTAATTACTAATCCCCCGGTAAAGAAATATAAGAGCCTTTAGATCAGTAAAGCAGTGATCTAAAAATCTAAAAACACCTATATTTCTTTAAATGGGTAGTAGCAAGTACATTTTGAATGTGGATGGGAGTGGCTGATTATTCAGGTGAGTGATTCTTTTGCGAAATGATGTTTGTAGAGATGGTTTCACCTGGATGAGTGGGTGGATAGCATGCAGCATTATGAGATAAGCGCAGGGGTTTTGTGCAAAAGTATCAAGCCCTCCCGGTCTTGCCTCATCTGCACTATGCACGATCTCTTCGTTTCTATATAAGCAGCCCCAAAGCTTGTACAGGTGACAGACACAGCCCGGTCTTCCTGCGTCTCTCTTGTACCTGGACGCCCTCGGAGCAGCTAGCTGCATCTCTACAAACCATCCAGGTTAGTTCAGCATCTAGTTTATGCTCCCGGTAATTATCTTATCTTTGCTCATCGTCTTTGTGAACGTAATGAGACGTCTAAGTGGTACATACCTAGTATAGTAGGCAGCAGTTGTTTGGAGGAGAGATGGCGCCGGCGGCATTGACGGCGTTGGACGCGAGGGCGCCACGGGCGGAGGGCCTGGCGACGGTGCTGGCCATCGGCACGGCGGCACCGGACAACTGCGTGTACCAGGCCGACTACCCGGACTACTACTTCCGGGTCACCAACAGCGACCACCTCCCCGAGCTCAAGCAGAAGTTCAAGCAGATATGTAAGTTTGGTTGAGCAATTAGAATAAAGAACTATAAGTATATATGGATGGTAAATAGAATACTACTAGTATTTTAGTTGCCCATAAGTAGTACATCTTGTTTTAAGTTTCGGTTTCAGGAAAAGCAAGTGCTTTTGGTCTGCATTTCGACCAAGAGAGAAACTTCCACTTGAAACTCAGCCAAAAAATTATAATTTTTTTCATGTATTGTTGGACTGGCTGAAATATCTTACCAAAAGGTAATTATATCGGTGTCTACTGGAACTGACTGAAATTCTGTGAATTTCATTCACTGTTTCCATCTTCTGGGTGAGTGCAGGTGAGGGGTCCATGATCCGGAAGAGGCACATGCACATGACCGAGAAGCTGCTTGAGCAAAACCCCAGCATGTGCGACGAGTTCAACGCCCCGTCACTGGACGTGCGCCAGGGCATCCTCCTCACCGAGGTCCCCAAGCTCGGGATGGCTGCGGCGCAGAAGGCAATCAAGGAGTGGGGCCAACCGTTGTCGAAGATCACACACCTTGTGTTCTGCACCCGGCAATCCGTGGGCTTGCCGGGTGCCGACTACCATCTCATAAAGATGCTTGGCCTCAACCCGTCGGTGAGGCGCGTCATGTTGTACCTACAAGGCTGCTTCGCCGGCGCTACAGCGATCCGTGTGGCAAAGGACATTGCCGAGAACAACCATGGAGCACGCGTCCTCATCGTCTGCTCGGAGATCACAGCCGCCACCTTCCGTGGCCCCTCAGCCACGGGGTCCCACCTTGATAATCTCGTCTCCCAGGCGCTCTTCGGTGACGGCGCCGCCGCGATGGTTGTTGGTGCTGACCCCAAGGAGCCCATGGAGAAGCCAATTTTCCAGTTGGTCTCAACAAGCCAGACCATCCTGCCCGAGTCGGATGGTCTCATCGAAGTAAACCTCTTGGAGGTTGGGCTCACCATCCACATCGACAAGGACGTGCCTAGGATCATCTCAAAAAATATTGAGCATGCGTTGACCAACGCCTTTGCGCCACTCGGCATCGATGACTGGAACTCCATCTTCTGGGTGGCGCACCCCGGTGGGCCGGCAATTCTTGACATGATCGAGGCCAAGGTCAACCTGAACAAAAAGCGGATGAGTGCCAGCAGGCACGTCCTGTCCGAATACGGCAACATTGCCGGCGCCACTGTCCTCTTCATTCTGGATGAGATGCGTAAGCGCTCTGCCGAGGAGAACCATGCCACTACTGGCGAGGGCATGGACTGGGGCGTCCTCTTCGGATTTGGCCCCGGCATCACCCTCGAGACCGTCGTCATCCGGAGCATGCCTATCAACACCACCACATGATCCATACTAGTGGAGAGCATGTGTGGTGGCAGAAACGTTTCTTTCCTGAATAAGTCACCTTATCAGCATTTTCATTGTTGAATAAGTTACCTTCTCTTGAAGTGTATTAGGCTCTCGTTGCTAATCAAGTTGTATTGTGCTATACTATTTGTGATTGTTATTTAATAATTTTTCATGCAAAATTGACCATCGAAGTAGGTAAGACCCTGTTAACGAAACACTAAATAAGCTAAAAATGGTGGGAAAATTGTGATGATCCACCGCAATACCGCGAACCTGTAATCACGTAAATAGAAGCTTGGATTACTTAGGTTATGACCCATGTGGTATGCATTCAACCCTGTTTTGCAATGTCTTGTTGCAGAGTTCATGGAACTAGCTACATAGCACCATTTAACGGTCATCCCTTTTATCCTTTTATATAAGTAAACGTATGGATATCTTCTATGAGCAATGATTTTGGTCTGTAGTCTTTGACACGGGAGGTTTCTTTTAAAACACCCCCCATATTTTTTTCGAAAAGGGGGTTTGCCCCAGCCTCTGCATCAGAAAGATGCATACGACCATATTATTAATAAGCAAAAGATTCAACAGAGGTCCCATAGTCTCAAACAAAGAAACAAGTGCTCAACAAGGAGCACGAAAGCACAAAAAGGGACAGCCACAACCGGCAGGCAAAAACAGATAGAAAACTAAACACCTATCCTATTACATGACCGCCATCCAAACAGGTTGAAGATAGCCCGAGCTACCGTCTCCCATCAGATAGAACCAGTACCCAAATGCTCTCTGGCCTCCGTCGAAGTGAGTAGCGACCACATACGGATGAGTGTAGTGGCCCTGAAGATAACCTGCAAGAAATGAATATTTTTTGTTCTATTAAAAACCAAATCGTTTCTGCAGTTCCAGATTGCCCAGAGTAAAGCACATACTCCTAAATGGATATGTCTCGCTGTTACTACGTCAATCCCATCGAGCCACGTCCCAAATAACGTGTTGATAAAATTCGGAGGCGTTATATTAAAAGCTATATGGATGGACCTCCACAAAATCTTTGCCAAAGGGCAATCAAGAAAGAGGTGTCTGATTGATTCATCACTATCACAAAAACTACATCTTTTAGAGACCGTCCAGTTGCGCTTCGCCAAATTGTCTTTAGTTAAGATGACTTGTTTGTGGACAAACCACATAAACACTTTGATTTTTAAAGGCAGTTTGACTTTCCAAACATGTTTCGAACTAGGAACAACGCTAGCGTTGATAATATCCAAATACATGGATTTAACTGAAAACTCCCCATTCTTAGTTAGTTTCCGGCGAAGCTAATCTGACTGTTGAGAGAGTTGGACATCCATCAATCGTCTCATAAGATGGAGCCAAGCTTCTCAACGATTTCCTACTAGCGTCCTCCTGAATTGAATATTAAGAGGATTTGACTGTAATACTGTTGCAACGTAAGCGTCTCTTCGCTGAATAATATTATAGAGAGAAGGATATTGGATCGCAAGGGGTGCCTCCCCTAGCCATGTATCCTCCCAGAATCTTGTGGAAGTACCATTTCCAACTACGAACTTTGTCCTATTGAAGAAGGCTGATTTCACTTGCATGAGTCCTTTCCAAAAAGGCGAATCAGTCGGTCTTACCGTCACCTGGGACAAAGTTTTGGACTGAAGGTACTTAGCACGAAGAATCTGTGCGAAAGTGGCATCCATCTCTACAGATAACTTATACAGCCATTTGCTGAGAAGACATCTGTTCTTTACCTCTAAATTTTCAATGCCTAGACCCCCCCTGGTCTTTCGGCCTACAAATTATATCCCACATAGCGAGTCTGTATTTTCTTTTTAATTCATCGCTTGCTAGAAGAAGCGCGATCGAGAAAAATCTAGCCTTTTCCGTACTCCAACTGGTACTTCGTAAAAAGACAATAAAAACATAGGCATACTCGTGAGAACCGAATTAATCAGAATCAATCGTCCTCCGTATGACATAAGCTTGCACTTCCAGCAGCTCAGTTTTTTCTCAAATCGATCTTCAATGCTCTTCCACTCTTTGTTAGAGAGCTTGCGATGGTGAATTGGTATACCCAAATATGTGAAGGGTAAAGATCCCAATTCACACCCAAACAATTATTTGTAAGCTTATTGTTCTTTTTTAGCTCTTCCAAAGCAGAACAATTCACTTTTGTGGAAGTTAATCTTCAACCCCGATAATTGTTCGAATAAGCATAAAACAAGCTTCATATTTCTATCTTTAGCCAAATCATGCTGCATAAAGATGATAGTATCATCAGCATACTGTAGGATAGACACTTTCCCATCAACTAAATGCGGGACGAGGCCACCAACCTGACCATCATCCTTGGCCCTTCCTATTAAGATTGTCAACATATCAGCGACAATATTAAACAGAATCGGCGACATCGGATCTCCTTGTCGCAGGCCCTTGTGAGTCTGGAAATAATGACCTATGTCATCATTAACCCTGATTCCAATACTCCCTTTTTGCGTGAACGAATCTACCTGGTCTCTCCAGGCCTGATCGAAACCTTTCATACGCAAAGCCTGCTGAAGAAATGACCATTTTACCTTGTCGTGCGCTTTCTCAAAATCCACTTTAAAAACCACCCCGTCAAGTTTTTTCGTGTGGATTTCATGGAGCGTTTCATGCAGAATCACAACCCCTTCTAGGATGTTTCTGTCCGACATGAAAGCAGTTTGGGACGGCTGAACCACAGAATGTGCAATCTGTGTAAGCCTATCAGTCCCAACTTCGGTAAATATTTTAAAGCTAACATTAAGAAGAGAGATCGGCCTAAATTGCTCAGTCTTCACAGCCTCTGTTTTCTTAGGAAGAAGCGTGATAGTACCGAAGTTCAAGTGAAACAGCTGCAACTGTCCCAAGAAAAGGTCCTGGAACATCGGGAGCAAGTCCCCCTTAATAATGTGCCAACACTTCTTATAAAACTCCACCGGAAAACCATCCAGTCCTGGAGCTTTATTATTTTTCATTTGGGAAATTGATTCAAATAACTCTTTCTCCGAAAATGGGGCTGTCAAAATATCGTTCTCATCAACTGCGAGCTGAGGAACATCCTCAACCCTCGACTCATCCAAAGAAACAAAATTGTCCTCAGGAGGCCCAAACAGCTCTTTGTAGTAATTGGTGATATATGCCTTTAGGATCTCCTGCCCTAAAATCATTCCCTCATCTTGCTCAAGCTGAAAAATTCTCTTCTTTCGGTGCTTGCCATTCGCAATCATGTGGAAGAATTGTGTGTTATCATCCCATTGGACGATTTTGCGAACTTTAGCTCGTAGTGCCCATTCAACTCCTCCTCACGGAGCAGTTCTTTCAATCTTAACTCCACCTCCACTTTAGTTTCCAGTTCTCTGGTATCTAATATGGAGGACTTCGCTTTTAAATCTAGGGATTGAATAAGCAAAAGGAGCATTTCCTTCTCAGCCTTATAAATCCCACCTAGATGCTTAGCCCAACCCCGCAAGAATTGTCGTAAATGTCTAATCTTATTTTGCCAACGCTCAACATTCGTTCTCCCTCCTGAATCTTTAGCCCATTCTCTTGCTATTAGATCTAGAAACCCCTTCTCTTTCAAACCACGCTAATTCGAAAGAAAACGTACTCTTGTTCCCCACGTGCGTTGTGGGGTATGATCGAAGATTGTGCGAGAGAGCGCTTGGACCGTCACAAGGGAAACTTCTGTTCCCACTCGACGCTCACTAGGACCCGGACTAGCTTCTCAAAGGTCGGGACTGGTAGTGTGTTAGCCCAAGTGAACTTTCTACCAGAAAGCTCAATCTCTCGAAGGTCTAAGCTTTCAATAATTGTATTAAACATAAACGACCATCTGCCGTCAAAGTTATCATTGTTTTTTCGTCCCGTCTATGGATAATGTTTAAATCCCCCCAATCAGGATTGGGAGCTGCTCGTTACCACAAATACGGACTAAATCCGCCAAAAAGTCTGGTTTGAGTTCTGGTTGTGCGGCACCATATACCGCCACCAAGGCCCAATTAAACCCATCTGCCTTAGACCGAACCCGAAACTTGACCGCAAAGTCTCCGATAACCACATTCCTAACTTCCAATGAGTCGCATTTAACCCCAAGTAAGATCCCACCGGATCTTCCTCTTGGAGGTAGTCAATGCCAATCAAAGTCAACCCCTCCTAACAGAGTACTAAGGAACTGGGGGGGTGAAATTGTCCCTACCAGTTTCTGACAGGGCAATAAAATTCAATTTGTGATCAATAGAAGCATCCACTAGAAACCTTCTTTTAGCCAAGTCCTTAAGACCTCTACTATTCCAAAAAAATCCTTTCATATTTCATCATGAAATTTTTTAGTTGTTCGGATCCTAGCACTTCTACGCACGGCCGATGCCGGATAAATCCTACGATTCCATTTGCGTTTAGGTTTGTTTTGTTCCTCTACCCGGTCCTCACAACCGAGCTCGATGGACACATCCACTTGGCAATCAGCAATAATGGAGTCCCTTGGGGAAATAGAATAGGCGTCCTCCTCATTCTCAGGAAGTGAGGGTGCCAGACCCACGCAAAAGCTATCAAGCACATTGACCCCCAAAGCATCTACATCAGAATCATTCATAGGTTTAACAACCGCTAGGTTTCTAATCATCTCTAAAGCACGCTCTGCTTCAAGATCCAAAAGATCATTAACAGACTTAGCGACTTCAACGTCAATTCTACCCAGAGAAACACCCAACTTATTTGCATTATGAATAATCTCATCATTAGAAAAATGCAAGATAATACTGGAAGTGTTGATTGACATACCAGTAGTGACCTCAATATCACGAAGCTTGGCCGCCCGCATGGCGCACCATAGCTGCATGTCATCAACATCCGACTGATCTTGTAGACGATAGCTCATCCATAGACCATCAAAGACCGGGTCCGGAATCCCTCGAGGTGCGGGAAGCACATCAACAACGCAGCCCGGCATCGCCGGACTTCTCATCCGCAGAAAAGCACCATCCCGATCGAGGAGAGCGGGGGATCAGAGAGCCTCCTGCCCATGATCCTTGATGTCTACTACACAACCTTCTTCTTGTAGATGTTGTTGGGCCTGCAAGTGCACATGTTTGTAGGACAGTAGCAAATTTCCCTCAAGTGGATGACCTAAGCTTTATCAATCCATAGGAGGCGTAGGATGAAGATGGTCTCTCTCAAACAACCCTGCAACCAAATAACAAAGAGTCTCTTGTGTCCCCAACACACCCAATACAATGGTAAATTGTATAGGTGCACTAGTTCGGCGAAGAGATGGTGATACAAGTGCAATATGGGCAGTAGATATAGGTTTTTGTAATCTGAAATAATAAAAACAGCAAGGTAACTAATGATAAAAGTGAGCGTAAACGGTATTGCGATGATAGGAAACAAGGCCTAGGGTTCATACTTTCACTAGTGCAAGTTCTCTCAACAATAATAACATAGATAGATCATATAAAAATCCCTCAACATGCAACAAAGAGTCACTCGAAAGCCACTAATAGCGGAGAACAAACATAGAGATTATGGTAGGGTACGAAACCACCTCAAAGTTATTCTTTCGGATCGATCTATTAAAGAGTTCGTATTAGAATAACACCTTAAGACACAAATCAACCAAAACCCTAATGTCACCTAGATACTCCATTGTCACCTCAAGTATCCGTGGGCATGATTATACGATATGTGTCACACAATCTCAGATTCATCCAACTAACACAAAGTACTTCAAGGAGTGTCCCAAAGTTTCTATCGGAGAGTCAAGAAAACGTGTGCCAACCCCTATGCATAGGTTCATGGGCGGAACCCGCAAGTTGGTCACCAAAACATACATCAAGTGGCACGTGATATTCCATTGTCACCACAGATAAACACGGTAAGACATACATCAAGTGTTCTCAAAGTAAAGACTCAATCCAATAAGATAACTTCAAAGGGGAAACTCAATTCATCACAAGAGAGTAGAGGGGGAGAAACATCATAAGATCCAACTATAGTAACAAAGCTTGCGATACATCAAGATCGTGCCATAGAGAGAACACGAGAGAGAGAGAGAGATCAAACACATAGCTACTGGTACATACCCTCAGCCCCGAGGGTGAACTACTCCCTCCTCGTCATGGAGAGCGCCGGGATGATGAAGATGGCCACCGGTGATGGGTTCCCCCTCCGGCAGGGTGCCGGAACGGACTCCCAGGAGGTTTTTGGTGGTTACAGAGGCTTGCGGCGGCGGAACTCCCGATCTATCTTGATATTCGATGTTTTTAGGGTACGTAGGCTTATATAGGAAAGAAGTCGGTCGGGAGGTGCTCGAGGGGCCCACGAGACAGGGGGCGCGCCCTACAGGAGGGCGCCCTCCTATCTCGTGGCTGCCTCGAGGATCTTCTGACGTGAACTCCAAGTCTCCGGGATCATATTCTTCCAAAAAATCACGCTGCCGAAGGTTTCATTCCGTTTGGACTCCGTTTGATATTCCTTTTCCTCGAAATACTGAAACAGGCAATAAAACAACAATATGGGCTGGGCCTCCGGTTAATAGGTTAGTCCCAAAAGTAATATAAAAGTGTATAATAAAGCCCGTAAACATCCAAAACACATAATATAATAGCATGGAACAATCAAAAATTGTAGATACATTGGAGACGTATCAATCCTCCCCACCCTCGCAGCGAAGCTCCGTAGTCCGACCAAACTGCATCTCTGGACCAACGAACGTCCTCGAGTCCGTCCCCGAAGATTGAGATATCATCGGAGACACACTGCCAGAAACCAACACTGGTGGTAACTCAAGTTCCACCGGCTTGTCCATCTCCACGCGAATACTCCATAGACGACTAGGCGCAGAACGCGCATCAAAAGACCCAAAGCGAAGAGTGTTCATCGGGGTCGAGGAGCCAGACGGCCCCGTAGAAGACTTATCCGCCTTATCCAACAGCGAATCCGGCCCCTTAGCCTCTCCCGTGATGTGCTCTCTGACTCCTTACTCTGATCTCCGGAGGCCCCATCCCCCTCAGTCATATTCATGTCCTAGGTGTCATTCCCCTCGCCCTCCTGAGGGATCGGAGTATCCTCAATCTCAAGCTCAAGCACATAGACGCTGGCATGTGTCCACTTGAGCACATCTGAAACAAACTCCAAGCTGACAACACTGACCAGCAATCTCGCTGCACCATGTGCCTGAGTGAAAGGCAAGTCCACTTGTTCTGTCTTCCCAATGAGAGAACCCATACTCCAAGCTACCAGGAAGTGATTAATATATTTGCGTGGTGCACCATAGAAACGAACCCAAACCTTCTCCAAAGGTGTACCCTCAGGCTCCTTCTCCTTCCACTCATCAAATGTAAGGACAATGTTCGTACTCTGAACTCTACACATGCCCCATTTGAGGATATGTAGCTGGTCCTCCTTAGTGGGAAAATCAACCTTGTAAGTCTGGGTCTCCAACTTGACAAGGTCCCACTGGTGATTACCTGGAACAAGATCCTGCAGCTGACGCACAATCTGTGCCTCTATAAAACTCCCATTATTCACCTTAACGACTGCGGGAAAGGAACTCTCATGCACGTGCGTCAAAGGTGCCACATCAGGTGACCCAAAAACATAAGTTCCTGACAACAGACTCCATAAATGGTGACCACCGGCTTGGGGCCAGAAAGAAGAGGGCAGTCAGCGGACTTATCCTGCGATCTACAGCAGTAATCACACAGTTCTGTGGTACACTCTACCACAAAATGACCTGGCTCTCCACATCTATAGCACGGTAACTTCTTCTTCTTCTTAATATCCCACTTAGATAAATTTTCACCATTACGCTTATCCCGAGCCTTTTCAGAAACAGCATCATTAGCCTTAGCCGCCGGAATACTGACTGCAGCCAAAGCCTAGAATGTGTCTACAGCCACCTCGGGGAGCGCAGGAGAGGGTTCCTGCTCAGTCACAATAGGCACGACAGTAGCCACCACGGTCGTATCAGCCGGCGGCGGAGGAGGCCACGGTGGAGGTGGGCGGCACCCCCCTCCTCTCCCGCCACGGAAAGCATAGTGAGCTCCTCAATTGATTAAGAATGTTCATACAACCGTTCATTACAGCATACACCATGTAGGGTGAACGCTATCAAGGACGCTGTCTATTCTATTGTCAAAACTAAACTTTGTCATCTCATGAGCCACCATATTTGCCTGGGATTGATCTTCAAGATGTTAAAATTTTGAATAAGCTTGATGATGCTAAGCACTTCTATCTTAAGATCATCAGTTGGGACCAGTGAAGTGTTTCATTTGCAAGATAGGAAACCACAAAAGAACAGACATATTCTAAAATAATGTGTTTGTGGAGGGTGATACCAATGTATAGACTGGCGACACATGCACAAAATTGCAACACAACATCACGACCAAATAAGTTTTCTATTTAACACCATTTTCTATTTATTCTTATATCAACTAAATGGATTTTGTTAATTGTGAAACTATGCACACAATTCGAGCAAAATATTTTTAGGTGGCACAAAAAGTTTGGGGCCAAAAGGAAATACATAAAAATAGGTTTATATTTAATTGGTTATTTTAACTACTATTGGACGTCTTATTAATTTGATAAGATTTAATTTTTGGGTCAAATAATGTTGGGCTCAACATGTCAAAGATCAGTGGAATTTATAGAATATGGTGAACTTTTTAGTTTTAATGTTTGATGAAATAATTTATTTGACTTTATTTTAAATTTGAATTGGGCTTTGATTTTTATCAAGTGGCAGTCTGGCTTAGCAAGCCTGATGACATGTCATCATTAGGGGGAGGTCACCGCAGCTAACGACTTGAGGTGTTACATAATTTTCCCATTTCTGAAATTTCATTGTTAAATGATTGAGGAATATATCACACTATCCATTAGTTCAGTCAAGCTCACCACAAGTCCACACATTATTGCCAATTGAGTAAGTCTTATTGGCGGGGAGAATAGGCTATGTGTGTGTGTTGGAGAGAGAGAGAGGGAGAGAGAGTGAGGAAGATGGAGGGGGGAGAGTGTGTGTGTGAGGATTTGATGGTAAAAAAGGTCACCAATGTCATAATATTGAACTCTTAAAGTTAATGTGGCCCCGTTGCAACGCACGGGCGTTCTTCTAGTTCAACTAATTCAACTAAACTAGTTCTATTAATTTTCAGATCATTACACAATTTCTTCCACAATTTGCAGATCATTACATCCAGGCATTACGTGAAATGGTATTCTCCGTCGGGAGCTATGACCTGCTCAAGCAAAAAACTCACCACTTCCTATTGAAGTGCTCGTATGTGGTCCTTTGGTAGGAGCATATCCCGCATCTCCACCATCTTGAAGGAAGGAGATCAATATGAATATATTAGTTGTGTGTATATATATTAGATCATGATAAAAAAATTATGAATAGTGTTTACGTACCCAAATATTTCTTCCATCTCTGCTCCTTTCAGTTATAAAGTGAATGTTCTCGCAAATCGTAGTATGCACATAAATTGTTTCCTGGTGCCTACCTCATGCACTTTACGAGGATAGAATTCAATCAGATAATAATAAAGCATGATAATGGTATTGAAATTAGAATTAAAGAGATGCACGAACGTAGCTAATAGTACTTAATTACCCTGTGTCGCGACCATTTCAGCTTTGATTCTTATGCACCGATAACCTCTTTGGTGAACATTTTCCAAACCCTGCCCGGAAAAAAAGTATAAAGGAGTTATTAATTACTTGATACCAGGAAATGAACTAAAGAGACCAACATAATGCGATAATGATTGAAATTACCTGTCGAGCATCAATTTTAGGTTGGTGTAATCTTTAGGGTCTTTATTTAGCGAGTCTAGTACTTAAACTTTTCCCTCGTCAACTCTAATGATTAGAAGGATCCAGTGAAAACTACGCACACGTTTGTATAGACGGGCATGCATAACTCATCAAGTACTACACTTAACATCAAGTAAGCAAAAAAGAACTTGTAGTACAAGACAGTAACACTTGTCTGAAGTTGTAAGGAAATACTATTTCTGGTTGTGTATTTAGTTCCTTCAAAAACATTAGCTAGTTATGCTCTGTGTCATCTTTGTGGTTTATTGACATAGTTTCATTAACAATATTTGGGTCAATGGACCCAATGCCATAGACTCCATCTCTTTTCATTTCAAAAATCTTCATTTTACATAATAAAGCAAGGTGATATTCTTAGTTTCGTCCTGCTTAAATGATTTTATTATTTGTACTTTTTTTACTATCTGATGAGGTGGTACTATTCATGTGAAATTCTGTCGGTCTTTTAGTGCGTTGGGAAAACAATAGTCAAAGGCGCAATGCCTCAACCGGCTGGGCTGGACCTTCCTTTGATGGGCCTGCTCCTGCCACCTTGACAAAAAAAGAGTTAAAATGTATGTTTCGGCTGGGTATCGAACACCGAGCTATTTTTGAATTTTGAATTTGGATCATTTTTTGGCTTGTTTTTTTGCTCGTTTTTTTTGCTTGAATTTTTTTTCAAATTTCTTTCTCGACCTAGATCTGGTACGTTCTTTGTGCCGGGGGAGCTCCACATGTGGCCTAAAGTAGAGGGGGAGGGAGGAGAGGCCGTGAGGAGGAGAGGAGGGAGGAGAGACCGTGAGGATCAGGAGAGGAGGGAGGAGGAGGTCGCCGGAGAGAAGGAGGAGGACCGTGAGCAGGAGAGGAAGGAGGAGCACCATGAGGAGGAGAGGAGGGAGGAGGAGGTCGCCGGAGAGGAGGAGGAGGATCGTGAGCAGGAGAGGAAGGAGGAGCACCGTGAGGAGGAGAGGAGGGAGGATGAGGTCGCCGGAGGAGCACCGTGAGGAGGAGAGGAGGGAGGAGGAGGTCGCCATAGGATGAGCACCGTGAGGAGGAGGAGGTCACCGGAGAGGAGGAGATGGAGTGGAGGAGAGGAGGAGAGGAGGAGATGGAGTGGAGGAGAGGAGGAGAAAAATAAAGGGGTAAGTGGCTGGCCGCCCCTTTTCTACTTCTGTCCCAACTTAGCAGTGGCGCACCGTGCACTGGTTCGCCATTGCTATTTTTTTGAATTGTGAAGGCGGGAAAATAGTAGTGGTGCACTATTCACTGATGCGCCATTGCTTTTGTTTTTGCATTTTTTTTGAATTTTTTTGCCTCCAGATTTTAAAAGCATCGTAACTTTTATTCTGTTAGGTTTTTGGGATTCTGAAAATCTTCAACGAGGTTCCCCCAGTTGAATTCGGATGTAACTTTTCGAGTAGATGATTTTTCATATAAAAACTTTTTAATCCGAGTTCGTATGCAAAAGTTATACCCATTTTACTAAATTCTGGAGAGATTTTGCAAATAAATTCGAAATTCATATTTGTAAATTTTCCCAACAACTAGACCACATATCACATGGGAAACTTATTTTCTTTTATATTCTTGACATTTCCATCATTTTCTATTATTTTTTTAAAAACCGAAGGCGGTCCATGGGGGGGGGGGGGGGGGGGGTTGATGCATTTGTTGAAATTTTTGGTCAAAGTTAGTAAAGGCGCACCGTGGGTGTGGTGTGCCATTACTAGTTTCGAAAAAACAAAATTGTGAGTAGTGGCGCACCGAGGGTGTGGTCCGCCATTAATGTCCATATTAGCTATAGCCATTTTTCTAGTAGTGCTTCCTCGACCCGACCAACCTTGATCCATAGGAACCATTGTTTTCTCCCGTTGCAACGCACAGACATTTGTGTTAGTAACATACAGTAGACAAAGGATATAAATTCAGAAGAATATGTGCAGTCGAACTTTTCTAATACAAGAGCCAATAGGGAGTTAAATTAAAGAAACTTGCAAAGATTAAATTGGCTGACATCAGCCGACTGAGACTTAACCCAGTCTGAGTCCATTGAGGCCTAGCTGCCCCCGCTAAATTTTGAGGTGTAAATGAGTGAAATTTCTATTGATTATTCATTGTGGCATCATTTAGTTAGTAACGCGAAAAAGAAAAATATAGACGACTTTTCTTTCAATGCAAAATCAGAGATAAAGCATCTGAAAGAAAACATAGGAAACTTGACACCACTAAAGCCTTACTTCTTTTATTGTACCACTTCTACGGAGTTAAGTTTTGGTATCACCGTTCAAATTTATGTATTGTGGTTGTAATTAACTCAAATGACAATCATGTTGTCAAGATTGCATTTTACTCTCTCCATCCCGAATTATTGGTCACAGAGATGGATAGCGATGAAGTATTAAATAGTGTGTCAACATTATTATGTCGGCAGATTAAATCGGACAGAGATTTAATGGGTGTTTGGTTCAGGGACCTTTTAGTCCCAGAGACTAGAAAAAGTCCCTAAAAAGTCCCTAGGAACCAAATGAAAGGGACTTTTTCTACAGGGACTAGAAAAAGACTCTACTAAAGAGTCCTTTTAAATTAATCCCTGGGACTAGAAAAAGTCTTAGGACTTCTGAAACAAACATCCCCTTACTCCAACGGAACACATGACAAATGCTGGCTGAATCTGGCCACGCTAGCAGTAAATACTCAACCGGCTCAATCATTTATTTTCTTGCAGAAATGCATGTGCCGTGCTTCTCGGGTCTATATTTGTATCTCACCATAAATGATGCACATGATGGCTGCTGGCGCTGCTTGCATGGCCATGTACACAGTATGGTCGATGCACATCAAATACAGATCAGTCAATCAATACATTAATTCGTTGTTCCAGTGATACACATGCATGCAGTTCAAAAAAACACTACTCTTCAACGCACGGACGAAATGGCACCGCGAGGTCTGGAGTACGCCAACTCCAATACACTACCCCAAACAGACGTCCGTTTTATTCGGATTTCGTCTGTTTAGGAATGAGGATGGGGTCGTATCCGCTCGGATTTGGGTTTGCGTTGGCAACGCGCGGCTTCTTCTTCGACCGCATCAAATTTTCAAGATATATATTACTATTTTTGATGGATTGATGCAAACTATTTTTGAAGATAATTTCTAATTCAAACTTCAAGGTGAAACCTTTTTCTTTTATTATCTTGAGAAATGATAAGCTTAGAACTTCAGTTATATGAGTATATTAAAATTTAGGAAGCCATTTTGCATTTCGTCCCGGGCCCCCAATTTTTTGGAAACAGCCCTGGCACCCAACAATGCGTGAGAGTGAATGGCTTGTCTTTGTGTCGGGTCTTGAACGCCTCCAAAATTTGGAATGCCTACACAATCAAACATGCGGCCAACATGAAAGGACATAGAATGCATGAAACTTAAATGTCATGCCAACATGAATGGATGCATGCTGGAAAAGGGAGAGGTTCATACCAAGTCACCAAGGCCTAGGCCGCTCACGGGACGGGCTTTGACACTCTCAAGCGCGGCACCATATTTGTTGCATTCTTGTTGGATGATTCCCCACCTTTTTTGGATTGAATTGATGCCGCGGGTGCTTGTGAATTGGTAGGGGGGCAAACTTTCTTCGCTCATGAAAGTTCTTGCAAACTCTTGTCCAAAAGATGGCTCTCAGCAAAAAAGACAGTCAGAACAGTACATGAACAATAAACTTTTTACAAACCCCAAATTTATCTTTTTTGCTGAGAGCTACCCAAATGTCCAAATGATCAGAAAATTGGAGCGGACCTCATGCATCAAAATATCTACCATGGAAAAAATGGATATTTTTGAATTTTTCTAGTATTTTTTTAATAAAAATTCTTCAACACGGGCTCAGAAATGGATATTCGGTATTCAGCACGTTAATTACTAATCCCCCGGTAAAGAAATATAAGAGCCTTTAGATCAGTAAAGCAGTGATCTAAAAAACTAAAAACACCTATATTTCTTTAAATGGGTAGTAGCAAGTACATTTTGAATGTGGATGGGAGTGGCTGATTATTCAGGTGAGTGATTCTTTTGCGAAATGATGTTTGTAGAGATGGTTTCACCTGGATGAGTGGGTGGATAGCATGCAGCATTATGAGATAAGCGCAGGGGTTTTGTGCAAAAGTATCAAGCCCTCCCGGTCTTGCCTCATCTGCACTATGCACGATCTCTTCGTTTCTATATAAGCAGCCCCAAAGCTTGTACAGGTGACAGACACAGCCCGGTCTTCCTGCGTCTCTCTTGTACCTGGACGCCCTCGGAGCAGCTAGCTGCATCTCTACAAACCATCCAGGTTAGTTCAGCATCTAGTTTATGCTCCCGGTAATTATCTTATCTTTGCTCATCGTCTTTGTGAACGTAATGAGACGTCTAAGTGGTACATACCTAGTATAGTAGGCAGCAGTTGTTTGGAGGAGAGATGGCGCCGGCGGCATTGACGGCGTTGGACGCGAGGGCGCCACGGGCGGAGGGCCTGGCGACGGTGCTGGCCATCGGCACGGCGGCACCGGACAACTGCGTGTACCAGGCCGACTACCCGGACTACTACTTCCGGGTCACCAACAGCGACCACCTCCCCGAGCTCAAGCAGAAGTTCAAGCAGATATGTAAGTTTGGTTGAGCAATTAGAATAAAGAACTATAAGTATATATGGATGGTAAATAGAATACTACTACTCTAAGTAGTATTTTAGTTGCCCATAAGTAGTACATCTTGTTTTAAGTTTCGGTTTCAGGAAAAGCAAGTGCTTTTGGTCTGCATTTCGACCAAGAGAGAAACTTCCACTTGAAACTCAGCCAAAAAATTATAATTTTTTTCATGTATTGTTGGACTGGCTGAAATATCTTACCAAAAGGTAATTATATCGGTGTCTACTGGAACTGACTGAAATTCTGTGAATTTCATTCACTGTTTCCATCTTCTGGGTGAGTGCAGGTGAGGGGTCCATGATCCGGAAGAGGCACATGCACATGACCGAGAAGCTGCTTGAGCAAAACCCCAGCATGTGCGAGTTCAACGCCCCGTCACTGGACGTGCGCCAGGGCATCCTCCTCACCGATGTCCCCAAGCTCGGGATGGCTGCGGCGCAGAAGGCAATCAAGGAGTGGGGCCAACCGTTGTCGAAGATCACACACCTTGTGTTCTGCACCCGGCAATCCGTGGGCTTGCCGGGTGCCGACTACCATCTCATAAAGATGCTTGGCCTCAACCCGTCGGTGAGGCGCGTCATGTTGTACCTACAAGGCTGCTTCGCCGGCGCTACAGCGATCCGTGTGGCAAAGGACATTGCCGAGAACAACCATGGAGCACGCGTCCTCATCGTCTGCTCGGAGATCACAGCCGCCACCTTCCGTGGCCCCTCAGCCACGGGGTCCCACCTTGATAATCTCGTCTCCCAGGCGCTCTTCGGTGACGGCGCCGCCGCGATGGTTGTTGGTGCTGACCCCAAGGAGCCCATGGAGAAGCCAATTTTCCAGTTGGTCTCAACAAGCCAGACCATCCTGCCCGAGTCGGATGGTCTCATCGAAGTAAACCTCTTGGAGGTTGGGCTCACCATCCACATCGACAAGGACGTGCCTAGGATCATCTCAAAAAATATTGAGCATGCGTTGACCAACGCCTTTGCGCCACTCGGCATCGATGACTAGAACTCCATCTTCTGGGTGGCGCACCCCGGTGGGCCGGCAATTCTTGACATGATCGAGGCCAAGGTCAACCTGAACAAAAAGCGGATGAGTGCCAGCAGGCACGTCCTGTCCGAATACGGCAACATTGCCGGCGCCACTGTCCTCTTCATTCTGGATGAGATGCGTAAGCGCTCTGCCGAGGAGAACCATGCCACTACTGGCGAGGGCATGGACTGGGGCGTCCTCTTCGGATTTGGCCCCGGCATCACCCTCGAGACCGTCGTCATCCGGAGCATGCCTATCAACACCACCACATGATCCATACTAGTGGAGAGCATGTGTGGTGGCAGAAACGTTTCTTTCCTGAATAAGTCACCTTATCAGCATTTTCATTGTTGAATAAGTTACCTTCTCTTGAAGTGTATTAGGCTCTCGTTGCTAATCAAGTTGTATTGTGCTATACTATTTGTGATTGTTATTTAATAATTTTTCATGCAAAATTGACCATCGAAGTAGGTAAGACCCTGTTAACGAAACACTAAATAAGCTAAAAATGGTGGGAAAATTGTGATGATCCACCGCAATACCGCGAACCTGTAATCACGTAAATAGAAGCTTGGATTACTTAGGTTATGACCCATGTGGTATGCATTCAACCCTGTTTTGCAACGTCTTGTTGCAGAGTTCATGGAACTAGCTACATAGCACCATTTAACGGTCATCCCTTTTATCCTTTTATATAAGTAAACGTATGGATATCTTCTATGAGCAATGATTTTGGTCTGTAGTCTTTGACACGGGAGGTTTCTTTTAAAACACCCCCCATATTTTTTTCGAAAAGGGGGTTTGCCCCAGCCTCTGCATCAGAAAGATGCATACGACCATATTATTAATAAGCAAAAGATTCAACAGAGGTCCCGTAGTCTCAAACAAAGAAACAAGTGCTCAACAAGGAGCACGAAAGCACAAAAAGGGACAGCCACAACCGGCAGGCAAAAACAGATAGAAAACTAAACACCTATCCTATTACATGACCGCCATCCAAACAGGTTGAAGATAGCCCGAGCTACCGTCTCCCATCAGATAGAACCAGTACCCAAATGCTCTCTGGCCTCCGTCGAAGTGAGTAGCGACCACATACGGATGAGTGTAGTGGCCCTGAAGATAACCTGCAAGAAATGAATATTTTTTGTTCTATTAAAAACCAAATCGTTTCTGCAGTTCCAGATTGCCCAGAGTAAAGCACATACTCCTAAATGGATATGTCTCGTTGTTACTACGTCAATCCCATCGAGCCACGTCCCAAATAACGTGTTGATAAAATTCGGAGGCGTTATATTAAAAGCTATATGGATGGACCTCCACAAAATCTTTGCCAAAGGGCAATCAAGAAAGAGGTGTCTGATTGATTCATCACTATCACAAAAACTACATCTTTTAGAGACCGTCCAGTTGCGCTTCGCCAAATTGTCTTTAGTTAAGATGACTTGTTTGTAGACAAACCACATAAACACTTTGATTTTTAAAGGCAGTTTGACTTTCCAAACATGTTTCGAACTAGGAACAACGCTAGCGTTGATAATATCCAAATACATGGATTTAACTGAAAACTCCCCATTCTTAGTTAGTTTCCGGCGAAGCTAATCTGACTGTTGAGAGAGTTGGACATCCATCAATCGTCTCATAAGATGGAGCCAAGCTTCTCAACGATTTCCTACTAGCGTCCTCCTGAATTGAATATTAAGAGGATTTGACTGTAATACTGTTGCAACGTAAGCGTCTCTTCGCTGAATAATATTATAGAGAGAAGGATATTGGATCGCAAGGGGTGCCTCCCCTAGCCATGTATCCTCCCAGAATCTTGTGGAAGTACCATTTCCAACTACGAACTTTGTCCTATTGAAGAAGGCTGATTTCACTTGCATGAGTCCTTTCCAAAAAGGCGAATCAGTCGGTCTTACCGTCACCTGGGACAAAGTTTTGGACTGAAGGTACTTAGCACGAAGAATCTGTGCCAAAGTGGCATCCATCTCTACAGATAACTTATACAGCCATTTGCTGAGAAGACATCTGTTCTTTACCTCTAAATTTTCAATGCCTAGACCCCCCTGGTCTTTCGGCCTACAAATTATATCCCACATAGCGAGTCTGTATTTTCTTTTTAATTCATCGCTTGCTAGAAGAAGCGCGATCGAGAAAAATCTAGCCTTTTCCGTACTCCAACTGGTACTTCGTAAAAAGACAATAAAAACATAGGCATACTCGTGAGAACCGAATTAATCAGAATCAATCGTCCTCCGTATGACATAAGCTTGCACTTCCAGCAGCTCAGTTTTTTTCTCAAATCGATCTTCAATGCTCTTCCACTCTTTGTTAGAGAGCTTGCGATGGTGAATTGGTATACCCAAATATGTGAAGGGTAAAGATCCCAATTCACACCCAAACAATTATTTGTAAGCTTATTGTTCTTCTTTAGCTCTTCCAAAGCAGAACAATTCACTTTTGTGGAAGTTAATCTTCAACCCCGATAATTGTTCGAATAAGCATAAAACAAGCTTCATATTTCTATCTTTAGCCAAATCATGCTGCATAAAGATGATAGTATCATCAGCATACTGTAGGATAGACACTTTCCCATCAACTAAATGCGGGACGAGGCCACCAACCTGACCATCATCCTTGGCCCTTCCTATTAAGATTGTCAACATATCAGCGACAATATTAAACAGAATCGGCGACATCGGATCTCCTTGTCGCAGGCCCTTGTGAGTCTGGAAATAATGACCTATGTCATCATTAACCCTGATTCCAATACTCCCTTTTTGCGTGAACGAATCTACCTGGTCTCTCCAGGCCTGATCGAAACCTTTCATACGCAAAGCCTGCTGAAGAAATGACCATTTTACCTTGTCGTGCGCTTTCTCAAAATCCACTTTAAAAACCACCCCGTCAAGTTTTTTCGTGTGGATTTCATGGAGCGTTTCATGCAGAATCACAACCCCTTCTAGGATGTTTCTATCCGACATGAAAGCAGTTTGGGACGGCTGAACCACAGAATGTGCAATCTGTGTAAGCCTATCAGTCCCAACTTCGGTAAATATTTTAAAGCTAACATTAAGAAGAGAGATCGGCCTAAATTGCTCAGTCTTCACAGCCTCTGTTTTCTTAGGAAGAAGCGTGATAGTACCGAAGTTCAAGTGAAACAGCTGCAACTGTCCCAAGAAAAGGTCCTGGAACAACGGGAGCAAGTCCCCCTTAATAATGTGCCAACACTTCTTATAAAACTCCGCCGAAAAACCATCCAGTCCTGGAGCTTTATTATTTTTCATTTGGGAAATTGATTCAAATAACTCTTTCTCCGAAAATGGGGCTGTCAAAATATCGTTCTCATCAACTGCGAGCTGAGGAACATCCTCAACCCTCGACTCATCCAAAGAAACAAAATTGTCCTCAGGAGGCCCAAACAGCTCTTTGTAGTAATTGGTGATATATGCCTTTAGGATCTCCTGCCCTAAAATCATTCCCTCATCTTGCTCAAGCTGAAAAATTCTCTTCTTTCGGTGCTTGCCATTCGCAATCATGTGGAAGAATTGTGTGTTATCATCCCATTGGACGATTTTGCGAACTTTAGCTCGTAGTGCCCATTCAACTCCTCCTCACGGAGCAGTTCTTTCAATCTTAACTCCACCTCCACTTTAGTTTCCAGTTCTCTGGTATCTAATATGGAGGACTTCGCTTTTAAATCTAGGGATTGAATAAGCAAAAGGAGCATTTCCTTCTCAGCCTTATAAATCCCACCTAGATGCTTAGCCCAACCCCGCAAGAATTGTCGTAAATGTCTAATCTTATTTTGCCAACGCTCAACATTCGTTCTCCCTCCTGAATCTTTAGCCCATTCTCTTGCTATTAGATCTAGAAACCCCTTCTCTTTCAAACCACGCTAATTCGAAAGAAAACGTACTCTTGTTCCCCACGTGCGTTGTGGGGTATGATCGAAGATTGTGCGAGAGAGCGCTTGGACCGTCACAAGGGAAACTTCTGTTCCCACTCGACGCTCACTAGGACCCGGACTAGCTTCTCAAAGGTCGGGACTGGTAGTGTGTTAGCCCAAGTGAACTTTCTACCAGAAAGCTCAATCTCTCGAAGGTCTAAGCTTTCAATAATTGTATTGAACATAAACGACCATCTGCCGTCAAAGTTATCATTGTTTTTTCGTCCCGTCTATGGATAATGTTAAAATCCCCCCCCCCCAATTAGGATTGGGAGCTGCTCGTTACCACAAATACGGACTAAATCCGCCAAAAAGTCTGGTTTGAGTTCTGGTTGTGCGGCACCATATACCGCCACCAAGGCCCAATTAAACCCATCTGCCTTAGACCGAACCCGAAACTTGACCGCAAAGTCTCCGATAACCACATTCCTAACTTCCAATGAGTCGCATTTAACCCCAAGTAAGATCCCACCGGATCTTCCTCTTGGAGGTAGTCAATGCCAATCAAAGTCAACCCCTCCTAACAGAGTACTAAGGAACTGGGGGGGTGAAATTGTCCCTACCAGTTTCTGACAGGGCAATAAAATTCAATTTGTGATCAATAGAAGCATCCACTAGAAACCTTCTTTTAGCCAAGTCCTTAAGACCTCTACTATTCCAAAAAAATCCTTTCATATTTCATCATGAAATTTTTTAGTTGTTCGGATCCTAGCACTTCTACGCACGGCCGATGCCGGATAAATCCTACGATTCCATTTGCGTTTAGGTTTGTTTTGTTCCTCTACCCGGTCCTCACAACCGAGCTCGATGGACACATCCACTTGGCAATCAGCAATAATGGAGTCCCTTGGGGAAATAGAATAGGCGTCCTCCTCATTCTCAGGAAGTGAGGGTGCCAGACCCACGCAAAAGCTATCAAGCACATTGACCCCCAAAGCATCTACATCAGAATCATTCATAGGTTTAACAACCGCTAGGTTTCTAATCATCTCTAAAGCACGCTCTGCTTCAAGATCCAAAAGATCATTAACAGACTTAGCGACTTCAACGTCAATTCTACCCAGAGAAACACCCAACTTATTTGCATTATGAATAATCTCATCATTAGAAAAATGCAAGATAATACTGGAAGTGTTGATTGACATACCAGTAGTGACCTCAATATCACGAAGCTTGGCCGCCCGCATGGCGCACCATAGCTGCATGTCATCAACATCCGACTGATCTTGTAGACGATAGCTCATCCATAGACCATCAAAGACCGGGTCCGGAATCCCTCGAGGTGCGGGAAGCACATCAACAACGCAGCCCGGCATCGCCGGACTTCTCATCCGCAGAAAAGCACCATCCCGATCGAGGAGAGCGGGGGATCAGAGAGCCTCCTGCCCATGATCCTTGATGTCTACTACACAACCTTCTTCTTGTAGATGTTGTTGGGCCTGCAAGTGCACATGTTTGTAGGACAGTAGCAAATTTCCCTCAAGTGGATGACCTAAGCTTTATCAATCCATAGGAGGCGTAGGATGAAGATGGTCTCTCTCAAACAACCCTGCAACCAAATAACAAAGAGTCTCTTGTGTCCCCAACACACCCAATACAATGGTAAATTGTATAGGTGCACTAGTTCGGCGAAGAGATGGTGATACAAGTGCAATATGGGCAGTAGATATAGGTTTTTGTAATCTGAAATAATAAAAACAGCAAGGTAACTAATGATAAAAGTGAGCGTAAACGGTATTGCGATGATAGGAAACAAGGCCTAGGGTTCATACTTTCACTAGTGCAAGTTCTCTCAACAATAATAACATAGATAGATCATATAAAAATCCCTCAACATGCAACAAAGAGTCACTCGAAAGCCACTAATAGAGGAGAACAAACATAGAGATTATGGTAGGGTACGAAACCACCTCAAAGTTATTCTTTCGGATCGATCTATTAAAGAGTTCGTATTAGAATAACACCTTAAGACACAAATCAACCAAAACCCTAATGTCACCTAGATACTCCATTGTCACCTCAAGTATCCGTGGGCATGATTATACGATATGTGTCACACAATCTCAGATTCATCCAACTAACACAAAGTACTTCAAGGAGTGTCCCAAAGTTTCTATCGGAGAGTCAAGAAAACGTGTGCCAACCCCTATGCATAGGTTCATGGGCGGAACCCGCAAGTTGGTCACCAAAACATACATCAAGTGGCACGTGATATTCCATTGTCACCACAGATAAACACGGTAAGACATACATCAAGTGTTCTCAAAGTAAAGACTCAATCCAATAAGATAACTTCAAAGGGGAAACTCAATTCATCACAAGAGAGTAGAGGGGGAGAAACATCATAAGATCCAACTATAGTAACAAAGCTTGCGATACATCAAGATCGTGCCATAGAGAGAACACGAGAGAGAGAGAGAGATCAAACACATAGCTACTGGTACATACCCTCAGCCCCGAGGGTGAACTACTCCCTCCTCGTCATGGAGAGCGCCGGGATGATGAAGATGGCCACCGGTGATGGGTTCCCCCTCCGGCAGGGTGCCGGAACGGACTCCCAGGAGGTTTTTGGTGGCTACAGAGGCTTGCGGCGGCGGAACTCCCGATCTATCTTGATATTCGATGTTTTTAGGGTACGTAGGCTTATATAGGAAAGAAGTCGGTCAGGAGGTGCTCGAGGGGCCCACGAGACAGGGGGCGCGCCCTACAGGAGGGCGCCCTCCTATCTCGTGGCTGCCTCGAGGATCTTCTGACGTGAACTCCAAGTCTCCGGGATCATATTCTTCCAAAAAATCACGCTGCCGAAGGTTTCATTCCGTTTGGACTCCGTTTGATATTCCTTTTCCTCGAAATACTGAAACAGGCAATAAAACAACAATATGGGCTGGGCCTCCGGTTAATAGGTTAGTCCCAAAAGTAATATAAAAGTGTATAATAAAGCCCGTAAACATCCAAAACACATAATATAATAGCATGGAACAATCAAAAATTGTAGATACATTGGAGACGTATCAATCCTCCCCACCCTCGCAGCGAAGCTCCGTAGTCCGACCAAACTCCATCTCTGGACCAACGAACGTCCTCGAGTCCGTCCCCGAAGATTGAGATATCATCGGAGACACACTGCCAGAAACCAACACTGGTGGTAACTCAAGTTCCACCGGCTTGTCCATCTCCACGCGAATACTCCATAGACGACTAGGCGCAGAACACGCATCAAAAGACCCAAAGCGAAGAGTGTTCATCGGGGTCGAGGAGCCAGACGGCCCCGTAGAAGACTTATCCGCCTTATCCAACAGCGAATCCGGCCCCTTAGCCTCTCCCGTGATGTGCTCTCTGACTCCTTACTCTGATCTCCGGAGGCCCCATCCCCCTCAGTCATATTCATGTCCTAGGTGTCATTCCCCTCGCCCTCCTGAGGGATCGGAGTATCCTCAATCTCAAGCTCAAGCACATAGACGCTGGCATGTGTCCACTTGAGCACATCTGAAACAAACTCCAAGCTGACAACACTGACCAGCAATCTCGCTGCACCATGTGCCTGAGTGAAAGGCAAGTCCACTTGTTCTGTCTTCCCAATGAGAGAACCCATACTCCAAGCTACCAGGAAGTGATTAATATATTTGCGTGGTGCACCATAGAAACGAACCCAAACCTTCTCCAAAGGTGTACCCTCAGGCTCCTTCTCCTTCCACTCATCAAATGTAAGGACAATGTTCGTACTCTGAACTCTACACATGCCCCATTTGAGGATATGTAGCTGGTCCTCCTTAGTGGGAAAATCAACCTTGTAAGTCTGGGTCTCCAACTTGACAAGGTCCCACTGGTGATTACCTGGAACAAGATCCTGCAGCTGACGCACAATCTGTGCCTCTATAAAACTCCCATTATTCACCTTAACGACTGCGGGAAAGGAACTCTCATGCACGTGCGTCAAAGGTGCCACATCAGGTGACCCAAAAACATAAGTTCCTGACAACAGACTCCATAAATGGTGACCACCGGCTTGGGGCCAGAAAGAAGAGGGCAGTCAGCGGACTTATCCTGCGATCTACAGCAGTAATCACACAGTCCTGTGGTACACTCTGCCACAAAATGACCTGGCTCTCCACATCTATAGCACGGTAACTTCTTCTTCTTCTTAATATCCCACTTAGATAAATTTTCACCATTACGCTTATCCCGAGCCTTTTCAGAAACAGCATCATTAGCCTTAGCCGCCGGAATACTGACTGCAGCCAAAGCCTAGAATGTGTCTACATCCACCTCGGGGAGCGCAGGAGAGGGTTCCTGCTCAGTCACAATAGGCACGACAGTAGCCACCACGGTCGTATCAGCCGGCGGCGGAGGAGGCCACGGTGGAGGTGGGCGGCGCCCCCCTCCTCTCCCGCCACGGAAAGCATAGTGAGCTCCTCAATTGATTAAGAATGTTCATACAACCGTTCATTACAGCATACACCATGTAGGGTGAACGCTATCAAGGACGCTGTCTATTCTATTGTCAAAACTAAACTTTGTCATCTCATGAGCCACCATATTTGCCTGGGATTGATCTTCAAGATGTTAAAATTTTGAATAAGCTTGATGATGCTAAGCACTTCTATCTTAAGATCATCAGTTGGGACCAGTGAAGTGTTTCATTTGCAAGATAGGAAACCACAAAAGAACAGACATATTCTAAAATAATGTGTTTGTGGAGGGTGATACCAATGTATAGACTGGCGACACATGCACAAAATTGCAACACAACATCACGACCAAATAAGTTTTCTATTTAACACCATTTTCTATTTATTCTTATATCAACTAAATGGATTTTGTTAATTGTGAAACTATGCACACAATTCGAGCAAAATATTTTTAGGTGGCACAAAAAGTTTGGGGCCAAAAGGAAATACATAAAAATAGGTTTATATTTAATTGGTTATTTTAACTACTATTGGACGTCTTATTAATTTGACAAGATTTAATTTTTGGGTCAAATAATGTTGGGCTCAACATGTCAAAGATCAGTGGAATTTATAGAATATGGTGAACTTTTTAGTTTTAATGTTTGATGAAATAATTTATTTGACTTTATTTTAAATTTGAATTGGGCTTTGATTTTTATCAAGTGGCAGTCTGGCTTAGCAAGCCTGATGACATGTCATCATTAGGGGGAGGTCACCGCAGCTAACGACTTGAGGTGTTACATAATTTTCCCATTTCTGAAATTTCATTGTTAAATGATTGAGGAATATATCACACTATCCATTAGTTCAGTCAAGCTCACCACAAGTCCACACATTATTGCCAATTGAGTAAGTCTTATTGGCGGGGAGAATAGGCTATGTGTGTGTGTTGGAGAGAGAGAGAGGGAGAGAGAGTGAGGAAGATGGAGGGGGGAGAGTGTGTGTGTGAGGATTTGATGGTAAAAAAGGTCACCAATGTCATAATATTGAACTCTTAAAGTTAATGTGGCCCCGTTGCAACGCACGGGCGTTCTTCTAGTTCAACTAATTCAACTAAACTAGTTCTATTAATTTTCTTCCTAAAAATAAAGTAGCTAGTTCTATATACTAAAAATTTTATTAGATGATCAAATCTCATATACCTAAATTTAGTATATATTAATTCATCTAACATTAATATAAATTCATCTATAACTAAAAGTATAAAAAACTAACTTTCATCTAACTTTACCTTATTTTTATGTAATCTAACATTTATATAATCTAACATTTTGACATTAAACATTTGTGTGTGTGTGTGTGTTTGTCTGTGTGCGTGTGTGTGTGCGTGTGTGCGTATGTGTGTGTGTGTGTGTGCAGGCCGCCGGCGAGCGGCAATCGATCTTACAGCGGGGGGCGGGGGGGGGGGGGGGGGGGTTGCGACAACGGCAACGGGGACAGCGACGGGGGCGGCGGGCCGGGGGGCGGCGCGACGTACGGGGGCGGTGACGGGGGCGTGCAACGACGACGGCGGCGGGGGCGTTGATGACGGCGACGGGGGCGGCGCGCGCGGGGACGGGGGGCGTTAAAGATGATAACTGAAAAATTTCGTAAGTGCTGGTTATATAGGTGAGGCCTTTAGTACCGGTTGGAGAGAGGAACCGGTACTAAAGGTTAAATTTGGCAGGCGAAGCGGCGGGAAGCGACGCCCTTTAGTACCGGTTCGTGGCTCCACCCGATACTAAAGACCCACCCTTTAGTACCGGGTTGAGCCACGAACCGGTACTAAAGGGGATGTGCTCCCGTTCCGCGCTGCTCATTGTTTAGTCCCACCTCGCCGAACGAAGGGCAACCGCACTGGTTTATAAACTCAGCCGTGGCTGCTCTTTCGAGCTCCTCTATAATGCAGGCCTCTGGGCCTAACTTTGCCGCGCTGCCCTGTGAGCTTGCTGGGCCTTATGGGCCTGCATATGGACGCCCAAGGCCGGGCAGCCCCACTGGGCAGTGCGGAAATATATTTTCATATAGTTTTTTTCTTTTGTGGTTCATATATTTTCTTCTATTTAATTATTTGTGAGTAGTTTTTTGCTGTATTTAGAGTTTCTTATATTTAATATTAGTGTGTTTTATCATTACATTCATATTTGTAGTGATTTTTCAGTTCATTTTGCAGTGCTTTTCACTTTCACGGTGATTTAGCTCTGAAAACAAATCAGTAAATGCATCGAAAATAGCAAATTATGTTAGAAAGGGTTGAAAGTTGATGACGTGGATTTGAATTGTGCATCTGAACGCAAAAAAGTCCGGAGTTGTACTAAGTTATTAAAATATTGAATAGCCGGTGTAACAGATGAGTTTTCGTCCGAAACCCTGATACTTCCTAAGAGATTGTCCAGTTTGTACACGAAGTGCATCTAGTTTTTGTCGTAATCCTATTTACTTTTTTGCACATGCTATGCGGGTGAAGTGATGATACCTTGCCAAGTTTCAACCTTTCCAGAGTTCATTTTGTACTGCTTTTCACTTTCACGGTGATTTAGCTCTGAAAACAAATCAGTAAATGCATCGATAATAGCAAATTATGTCAGAAAGGGTTGAAAGTTGATGACGTGGATTTGAATTGTGCATTTGAACGCAAAAAAAGTCCGAAGTTGTACTAAGTTATTAAAAAATTGAATAGCCGGTGTAACAGATGAGTTTTCGTCTGAAACCTTGGTACTTCCTAAGAGATTGTTCAGTTTGTACACGAAGTGCATCCAGTTTTTGTCGTAACCCTTTCTACTTTTTTGCACATGCTATGCGGGTGAAATGATGATATCTTGCCAAGTTTCAATCTTTTCAGAGTTCATTTTCTATTGCCTTTCACTTCCACGGTGATTTAACTCTCAAAACAAATCAGTAAATGCATGGAAAATAGCAAATTATGTCAGAAAAGGTTGAAAGTTGATGACGTGGATTTGAGTTGTGCATCTGAACGCAAAAAAAGTCCGTAGTTGTACTAAGTTATTAAAATATTGAATAGCCGGTGTAGCAGATGAGTTTTCGCCCGAACCCCTGATATACTTTCTAGGATGTTCTCCAGTTCGAACCGGCTCTTGCGTAAACATGTAAAAATATACATAAAATACATTGATCAGTACCGCCTTTCAACCAAAACGCACTACTGCTACAGAGAAATACATCAAAAATACATTGATCATCAATGATCTTTTTGTGTACAATCTGAATTGAAGACTCATATTGCGGCCACAAATTCTACACATAGATTTCAATGAAGACCAAGTGGTTGCGATAGTTTGAGAAGTAACATATTTAAGGTGGTAAAAACTCTGTTAGCGGAGCGAGGTGGGACTAAAAAACCGCTGTTAACTAGGAACCTCTAGTGCCGGTTTGTGGCATGAACCGGTACTAAAGATGTTGTTGGGCCCCCAGCCTGACCACAGCCTGCAACAGCCACTTTAGTACCGGTTCGTGGCACTAATCAGTACTAAAGGGGCGCCACGAACCGGTACTAATGATCTCCGCCCCCTAGCTGTTTGGACCGACACTAACGATCACATTATTGTCGGGTTTGTTACAAACTGGGACTAATGTGCTTCACATTAGGCCCTTTTTCTACTAGTGAATATTTTCGTAGCATTTTTACAAACTGTGCATGTTTCGGTGCGTCTACTTTGTACTCTCTCAGAAAGAAAAGGTTATTGTTAAATCAGTTGCCACATATCCAGTTATCTCCATGTTTTTATTGCACTGCACCATCAAATTTTACAACATGGCTCTAAAATGCTTGAAATGCTCAGGGCATCCTTCCAAATGGGTGTGTTGCTGTGAAGAGAATTAGAAACAACCATTCAGTCGACGAGAAGCTATTTTATCGTGAAGTTGATAGCCTGTTGACGGTTAACCATCAAAATGTAGTACGGTTTCTCGGCTTCTGTGCCAGCACAGAACAGACAGCAATAAAAATCGAAGGATCAAGGCAACATATTTATGCTGAAATAAGAGAAAGATTGCTCTGTTTTGAGTATATCAGCAATGGAAGCCTACAAGAACATATTACCGGTTTGTCAATCTTACATGTTATGGAGCTCTTATCTTTGCTTATAGTATATCTTTTTCGTTCACTTCTACCTTTTGAGTCAGTATCGTCAGTAGGAGATAAGATTAGAACAACACAGATGTTGCAATGAACAAATCAAATTTGGATGATTTCATGCTTTGCTGCTACTCTTTGTTTCTCTGCAGATGAATTAAGGGGACTTGATTGGAATATACCTTACCAAATAATTAAGGGAATCTGTGAAGGGTTGCATCATCTGCACAAAGAAAAACATATATATCATATGGATCTGAAACCTGCCAATATACTACAAGATAATCATATGGTGCCAAAGATTACGGACTTTGGCCTGTCAAGACTAGATGAAAAATCACAAACCATGATTGAAGGCCGTTGTGGAACACTGTAAGCTATACATCAAAAGAATCAGCTCTTTTTCACTAGTAGAAAAAGGACCTAATACGAGACACATTAGTGCCGGTTTGGTTTTGAGCCGGCACTAATGTGTCCAATAGTGCCGGTTCCAACGGCTAGCCGGCCGTTCTCATTAGTACCGGTTCGTGGCGAACCTATTGTAAGGTTCATGGCACAAACCGGTACTAAAGAGGATGGTGGCAGGGTGTTGTCAGTCTGGGGCCCCTCCAGCACCTTTAGTACCGGTTCGTGGCACAAACCGGTACTAAAGGCAACGTACATAAACCCTTCGTCCCCCCCGAGCCACTCTGTTCTTCCCCTTTCCTCTCACTTCCTCTGTTCTTCCCCCTCTCTCCTCGAGCTCCTCACAAATTTTGCCCAAAATTTGTCAAGATTTCAAGGCCCCCATCCATTCAAATGATCACAAAGGTTAGCAACTTTGTCCTTTCAACTCTCATTGCTAGATTAGCTCTTGCAATGCTTTGTATAGTGATTAATTTGGGAGGAATAATTATATTTGCTAGTATTGGATTTATATGCAATCTGAGCACAAAAATAACACTTAGTTTGCATATGTAGGTGTGGTTTACTTAGTGCCTTCTAAATCTCCGTCGTAACCACCGTCGATCGCCCGCACCGTCCCGTCGCCGGCACCACCTTCTGGTGAGGCTCTTGTTCATGAATGTTTTACATTACCAAATTGATGTTTATGTGATTTGGATATATAGTTACTCGTATAATTATCTTACCCGTACGTTGTTTGTTATACATAGTGCCATGGTTTTGATATCCGTCCCCGTCGGCCCTCATCCTTGTTATGATTCGGATGTGGCATATTCTCTTTTAAAACTAGTTGTTGCATTTCGTGTTTATGACAAATTATGCCCATCAAGTTGACATAGATATTTTTATCTAGGAGGTATGTGAACCGGAAATTCCAACCGACCCTATTGTCGAGAGGTTAAATTTAGTTGAAAGAGAAAACGAGTATTTGAAAGAAAAATTGAAAAGAATTGAGGGGGAGAAGATGGAATTGGAGTTGCATGTTGCCGATGTCGTCGATGATCACCAGATCAAGATGGAGAAAATGAGGTTGAAGATTAGAAAGATTAGAAAATATGCCATTGATAGTGTGGCTTGGTATCATTATGCTGTTGGATCAATTGTTACCTTAATTGTGATCTTCATCGCATTTGTTGTTGCATTTAAATTCTTTAGCTAGAGAGTTATTTGTATGTTGCATTTAATTAAGTGTTGTATATGAACTTTATGTATGAACTTTATGTATGAACTTGTATTAATTTGGTCTATTCGGTGTTGTGTAATGAAGATGAGCCGACAATAGATGTATGATGACAGATGCTCTCCCGAGTTCATTAATGGCGTGCATACTTTTCTGCTTGCCGCTGAGGCAAACAAGCGGGCGGATGGTTTTATGCCTTGTCCATGTGCTGGCTGTAAGAATGGTCACAATTACTCTATGTCAAGAACCATTCACGTCCACCTATTTGAGTCCGGTTTCATGCCCCACTATAATGTTTGGACAAAGCACGGAGAAATAGGGGTTATGATGGAAGACAATGAAGAAGAAGAGGACGACGACGGCTATCCTGGCCATGGGTTCCCTGAATACGATGATACAACAATGGGGGAAGAAGCTGAGCCGGCAATGCAGAAAGAAGCTGAAGAAGAGGCATCAGATGAGCCCGCTGATGATCTAGGTCGGGCCATTGCCGATGCAAAGAGAAACTGCGCAAGTGATCAGGAGAGGACGAAGTTGCAGCGCATGTTAGAGGATCACAAGAAATTGTTGTACCCGAATTGCGAAGCTGACAAAAAAAGTTGGGCACCTCACTCGAATTGCTGCAATGGAAGGCAGAGAATGGTGTATCTGACAAGGGATTTGGAAAGTTGCTGGTAATGATAAAGAATATGCTTCCAAAGGACAACGAATTGCCCGAGAGTACGTATGAAGCAAAGAAGGTTGTCTGCCTTCTAGGGTTAGAGGTGCAAAAGATACATGCATGCCCTAATGACTGCATCCTCTACCGCGTTGAGTACGAGGATTTGAATGCTTGCCCAGTATGCGGTGCATTGCGTTATAAGATCAGTCGCGATGACCCTGGTGATGTCGAGGGTGAGCGCCCCAGGAAGAAGATTCCTGCCAAGGTGATGTGGTATGCTCCTATAATACCACGGTTGAAACGTTTATTCCAAAACAAAGAGCATGCGAAGGCGATGCGGTGGCACGCAGAAGACCGTAAGAAAAACGAAAAGTTGAGAGCACCCGCTGACGGTTCGGAGTGGAGAAAAATTGAGAGAAAGTACTGGGAGGAGTTTGTAGGTGACCCAAGGAACGTATGGTTTGGTCTAAGCGCAAATGGCATTAATCCTTTTGGGGAGCAGAGCAGCAACCATAGCACGTGGCATGTGACTCTATGTTTGTATAACCTTCCTCCTTGGTTGTGCATGAAGCGAAAGTTCATTATGATGCCAGTGCTCATCCAAGGCCCTAAGCAACCCGGCAACGACATTGATGTGTACCTAAGGCCATTAGTTGAATAACTCTTACAACTGTGGAATGGAACAGGTGTACGTGCGTGGGATGAGCACATGGGGGAAGAATTTGACCTAAAGGCGTTGCTGTTCGTGACCATCAATGATTGGCCTGCTCTCAGTAACCTTTCAGGACAGACAAACAAGGGATACCGCGGATGCACGCACTGTTTGGATGATACCGACAGTATATATTTGAATAGTTGTAAGAAGAATGTGTACCTGGGACATCGTCGATTTCTTCCGAGCAGGCATCCCATAAGAAAGAAAGGCAAGCATTTCAAAGGTGAGGCGGATCACCGAATGAAGCCTCGCCACCGTACTGGTGCTGATGTACATGATATGGTCAAGGATTACCTAAAGGGCTACCACGGCCTGAATACGACTAGAAACCCAACAATGGGTCAGGATTCAGGCCCGCAATAGGCCCAATAGGCCCACAGGCACATATAGTGCGTTTAGGCCCGTAAGCCTGCATTTGAGAGGAGCTCAAGAGGGCAGCGGGACTGGTGCTTATAAACCACTCTCGAGCTCCCTCAGCTAGCGAGGTGGGACTCAACTTTCGTGATGCGACGCGGGCAGCACATGGCCTTTAGTCCCGGTTGGTGGCACCAACCGGAACTAAAGGGTTGCATTGGTACCGGTTCGTGGCACCAACCGGTACCAAATCCCCCCCTTTAGTCCCGGTTGGAGCCACCAACCGGGACCACAGGTCTTCGTTTCCCGCCCTTTGGGCTGCTGAAAAGAGGCCTTTGGTCCCGGTTGGTGGCTCCAACCGGGACTAAAGGGGCCACTGGTCCCGGTTGGTGCCATGAACCGGGGCCGATGCTCTTCCTATATATACAGGACTTGGCAGTATTCGATCTCTCCTGCTCCACTCCCGTCGCCGCGCGTCTCCCTGCCGCCACCTCGCCGTCGCCTCCCCGCCCCGCCACGCCCCGACGCCGTCGCCGCCCCGCGCCGCCCCGCCCCGCGCCGTCGCCGCCCGCGCGCCCCGCCCAGCCCGCCCGCGCCGCGCCCCGCCGCCCCGGCCCGCGCCGCCCCGTCGCCCCGGCCCTTGCCACCCCCTCGTCGTCGCCTTCGCCGTCGCCGTCGCCGTTGCCGTCGCCGTACGTGAGCACCTTGCCGTCGCCTTCGATTTTTTTGTTAGATTTAATTAGATTTTTTTATTAGGTTAGATGTGTAGTAATTTAGATATATGTAGTTCATAGATTTTGTTGTTAGATTAGATTTTTTTTGGTTAGATTAGATGTGTAGAAATTAATTTGTTTATATTATGTTAGATTTTTTTGTTAGATTAATTACATTTTTTTGTTAGATTAGATGTGTGTTGTAATTTAGATATGTAGTTCATAGATTTTTTTTGTTAGATTAGATTTTTTTGTTAGATTAGATTAGATGTGTAGTAATTAATTTTGTTCATAGAATTTTAATGATTTTTTTGTATATAGTTTAGATGTGTAGTAATAAGAAGTAGTTTATATATAGTTGTTAGATTAGATGTGTAGCAATTAATGATTTTTTGTTAGATTAGATGTGTAGTAATAAGAAGTAGCTTATATATAGTTGAACTAGCTAGTTGATTTAATAAACTAATTTATTTTACTATATATAGAAGTAGTTTGTTTTTAGTAAGTGCTTAGTAGTTGAACTAGATAGTTGATTTAATTAATAAAACTACTTTTATTTAACTATATATAGAAGTAGTTGCCGCATCAACGTCGGCGATGCCTATCCCGCATCCTCGTCGTCGTCGACTAGGCGGTGGAGGCCTGCTTGATCGGGGCCATGTTCGGGACTGGGCTCCGCCGGGCTGGTATTGGGAGGTGCTACCTTCCGGGGGACGTAGATTGGTGACGAGGCAGCCCGTTGTTGACCCGATCCTTGTTTGGTGGCGGTCGCGTGGGCCAGTGACGGTGGTGAGGCATCCGGACACCCCGGAGGTGGTACGTCACCGTGTCAGCGAGGAGGACGAGCACGTCCGTCGCTACATGGTTGCATTGGAGGGCAGATTCGACAATGCCTGGCAGGTTCTTCAGGGATCTCATTGGAGCGATGATCCTGTGATGGTTCCTTATCTTTGGGTGTCCACCGCTCGCGTCGATACCCGTCGGGCACTATGGTTCTAGTTGTATTAGTGATAATATTCGACGATGTACGGACACCAAGAGATGATGTACTTTTGCTTATAATTATTGAATGCATGCTAATTTGATTACTATACTTTATTTTATGATTTGGTTTTGCTTATTGAATGCTCATATTGGATAAGTTCTCCTTCATTCCCGTGTGCTAGACAATTTGATATAATAATGCATTCGGGAATGAAAGGAGGAGCTACGTACATCGATCATCGATAGTCAACCCGTGATTAATAATAATGATCTAGTTTAATATTTGAATTATGAACGTAGGCCGGAAATGTCGTACTCATCGGATGATGAAAACCGCCCGGGGGAGTGCGACTGGTGCCACGACGACCGAGGTATCTGCGACAGGTTCATTGTGCTGGACGAAGATTGTCGCTTCAGCATTAAGCTCGAGGAGACCTTCGATGTTCATACGGTACGCAACCGACGATAAAAGTTTTTTTTCGTAATTACTCATGACTTCAACTATTTTAATCATGACAATATTTTTCATCTTTTCCAATTCGACTAGCTTATCCCATGCTTTGCAAGACGCTATGTCTTGGAGAGGATGGGTTTTGAAAACCATGAAAGTTTCGAAACCAAAAAAATTATCCTAAGTACCCATCATGGTGTGGATTTTCAAGTAAAGCTGTACAATGCTTAGAGTGTAACCCATTTTGGTTGCAAAAATTGGGAAGCACTTTGCAAGATGTATGGTTTTGATGAGGGTATGCTTGTTACCATGGATCTTGGTGATCCTACAATCGAGCAAGAGAGACCTACGATTTTCGTCCTTGTGGATACACCTCCAATTTTTCCCCCATGTGAGCTTAACATAGTTATTAAGTAATTTATATTGTTTATTTCAAAATAGTTGACAACTTATTCTCCATTGATAGCCTATTTTCATTCTTCAAAGAATGTGCGGAAGATGGTAGACAGAACCTACTACACCAAAGGCTCCGAACTAACTTATCAAGAGAAAAATCATCTGGTCGCATTTTGTACTGATCTTGACAATTACAATGCCTACCATCGAACTCCTCAACATTATGATCAATATGTGCCACTAGTGCACGTGTTGAACTATGGTAACTACCATGGAGATACCCTGGTAAGATTTTTGTACTATTACAACATCCGTGCATCTTTTTGCACACTTCTAAAACTAGTACATCATATCATTGCTAGCTACGAAGTTATTACTATGTTTTTCAATAGATAATCCCGAATGATTGTGTGCCTCATCTGATGTATACACACGGTAGCCTTCATGTTTTGAACATACAACCAGGTCATCCTACGAATCTCAACTGTTCATACCGGGTTACTAAAATAAGTGGAGACCTGAGAATCAAAGAATGGAAAAAATGTATGGACAGTCGTAAGGAGCTTCTTGGAAGCGACATTCAGCGAAGGGCAAAAATTGGAGACAGGATGATCGCCATTCTTCATAATGGAGAGTCAGGGTCTATATTGTTTTATGATATTTTACCTTAAGGGTGTTTATGTCCTACCTGATACTGATGATCATGTGTTAAGAACAATTATGTAGGGTTGGGTTCGATGACTATGAGGATGATGATCGTATGACTTATTATTAATAACGAGTAGAGGTTGTATGATGATGCATGATTAGTAGGACGAGTACTTGTTATTATATATGCTGATGTATGCGAGCATGCATGAGTTATTATATCAGCGGGTAAAATGAACATATATAGCAGCAGCGTTGGTAAACCAAGGACGAAGATATAAGAGAGGACACTTCTCTCTATTAGCTAGCTAATATAACAACCTAAAAATAACCCCCAAAACCCCTAAAGCAGTCAATTTCCAAAAAAAAACATGGACTTTTGGTCCCGGTTGAAGCCACCAACCGGTACCAAAGCCCCCCTGACTGGGCTCGGCGCATAGAGCCACGTGGAGGCACATTAGTCCCGGTTCTAGTTTGAACCGGAACTAATGGGTAGAGGTATTAGTAACGGCCCATTAGTCCCGGTTCATGAACCGGGACTAAAGGCCCTCACGAACCGGGACTATTAAGTGTTTTTCTACTAGTGACACCCGACCTCTGCATCAGTAAGATGCATGCATTCATATTACATAACGACATAGATGTGCGTGGGTCATTATGCATATAGTCAAACTGATAAAAGAGACAGCATATATATTGACATACAGGGGTCGAATCTTCCATTTGTTTTGGTTGTTTTCATGATGTTCTTGACCGATGCCCTGCGTTATGGAATCTCGTTTTGTTTGCCGGATGTTTTTAATACAAAATTTGGCAAATACACTGTTTGTTGAGTGCCCGCGAAAAGTAAGTCAGCAAACAACTAATAATGGGTGTATAAACTTTTTTTCCTAGTTTTTTTATAGCATCTCTTTTTCTAACAAATATCTCCGCAGGCCGCAACAAATGCGCAGGATGCGTATCGTCAAGTATATGACAAAGTGATAATCAACAGGGGCAGCTCCACCGTGGGGTCGTGTAGGGGCGGCCGCCCCGGGTAAATTTTTGAAACCTAGGATACCCCCCTACTGATTTTGCCCGGCGGCCACCATGGAAGGTTCGCTCGAAGGAATCAGGTCTCAAGCTGTCAACGAGGGAAGAGGAAAACGATTGGGCAGGTAACTGCTCGCTAGCTATAGATGGGCCAATCAAGTAGTAAGCCCAATAAAAATTAGATGAGCCCATTAGTTATGCTATGTTCGGCAGCCTGATTTTCACGTACACAATATACTTTTCTATCGATCGTGGAACCGGTCGTCCTGAACTCATGCCTCGAGCGATCACGCCCTGCCGACGCGGCGCCGCCTCCACTGCCGTCTCGCAGTCGCCGACGCTGCGCAGGTCTGTCCAGCCGATGGTGCTAGAGGAAGAAGGAGAAGTGAGTCCGCCTGTTCGCGATGCCGTCCACACGGGAAGCGGAGTCGCCGCTGCCGCCATGGTCGCCACTGTCCCTGCTCAAAATAAGAAACGAGCAGCCAACAGAGGCAACAAGGACCAGGTTCTTTCGCTCGCCCCTAGTCTTCTATCCAGTTCTATCTTCTATATGTTTAATTTGTTGTCGTGTTGGCCTAGTTCTTGAGACGTAAACTACTTTGATAAATTTATTGTGTTGACCGTCTTGCCTGCATGCATACTCTTGGCCAATTATTTTTTTGATTGTCTTATTTGATTGTATTGTGGCTTCGATTTTTTGTTTCCTTCAGAAGTCCGCCCCTGGTAACTTCAAATCCTGGATCCGCCACTGATAATCAAATATGTGTTCTTATATCTACAAAGGCTACAAGTTTTTTCTAAAATTACAAATGTTTGCCAGAGGGGCTAATGTATAAGATTATAAAAAGATAAGCACAGCAACGTAGATGCGTGGGGCACCGTATAGTTAACTGACAAAAGAGACAGGAGATCGATCAAAATGTGCGGGTCGAATATTTCGAGCCAGTCGATGGACAGTATTCTAAGTTCATTTCGTGTCTTTCCATACAAAGACTATGCTGTATTCGATAGTCGATCACGTGGGCGTTTCGCCGTTGCTGTTGGCTGTGAACATTGCAATATACTCCTAGTACGTACGAGGCTACCTCTTTTAATGTCTGCGTTGTATATATGTCCCCTTCATAGCTAGAAGAGCATCTCAAACTAGATCTGCATATCCAGCCATCAAGAGAGAATACGGAGAGAGAATGGAAGGCGCGGCGGAGCTTGTTTCCACCGTCGGGCTGGTGGTGGGTGAGGAGTACCGGCAGCTCCGCGGCGTCGGCCGCGAGGTGGCTGAGCTCAGAGACGAGCTGGCCACCATGAACGCCATCCTCCGCATGCACTCCGAAGCTGACGAGGGCGGCGTGGACCACTTCGTCCGGGAGTGGATGAAGCAGGTGCGCGAGCTCGCGTACGATTCGGAGGACTGCATCCACCTCTACATTTTCCGGATCAGGTGCCGGCGTAGCGACGGCCTTGTCGCTTGGTCCAAACGCGTGCTTGCCACGCTTTTTCCTCGACATCGCCTAGCAGGCGACATCAAGGACCTTCGCGCCCGTGCGGCAGCCATCAGTGAGCGCCATGCGCGGTATGGCGTCAGCAGAGAGGCACTGCGCCGCTCTCCTTTAGCTTTAGCCCCCGTTCCGCGGGCAGGGTCCTCATCCCCGTATGCGCTTGGCCCTGCCCACGACCCAGGCCAGCTCGTCGGCATCACCGGGCAGGCTAACATCCTTGGAGAGAGGGTGAAGGCGGTGGATGACCCAGATAATGACATGAAGCTTAAGGTGATCTCCATCGTGGGGTTTGGACGGCTTGGAAAGACTACGCTGGCGATGGAGGTGTGCCGGCAGCTGGAGCCCGAATTTCAACGCCAAGCACAAGTTTCTGTATCCCAGATCTTCGATGCCGAGAAGGACATGCTGGGGCTTCTGGAGCGCATCACTCGGCAGATCTTGAAGCCGAAAGTACATAACAAGGAAGGCATCAAGGTTGAAGAAAGTATGACTTTGGAAAAGGCGCTCCAGGACAAGAGGTAATACTTGCTTAGTTAACACTCCCTCCTTTTTATTTACTCTGCATATTAGCTTTGACTAAAATCAAACTTTATAAAGTTTGACCAAGTTCCAGAAAACAATATGAACATTTACAGAAACAAATTTCTATGATATGAAAATATATGCAACGATGAATCCAATTCTATTGATTGGGTGGTATATATGTGTATATGTTTTTCTACAAACTTGTTGAAAGTATATATTTGACTTTAGAGAAACATAATATGCAGAGTAAATAAAAATGGAGGGAGTACTTAATTACTTGTCAGTTTTTTTAGCTTCACACACTTCATTTCAAGGGAATCCACAGTAGCTTGTTTTAGTATAAGTTAGTTCCCAGAGTTTCTCCTGTTTGTGATACCACCTTTTTCTCTAAGTTCCTTGTAAACTTTGGCCAAATTTATAGTAAAAAAGTCTAGAATACAAAATCAATACCATTAAATTCATCATGGACCATATTTTCATTTGGTATTGTACATATAAATTATTTTCTCTATAAACCTGGTCAAAGTTTGTGTACATGACTTGTACGAAAACCTTGGTCATTTCGTAATTGTTGGTCGTGGTAGCATGTCCCGAGCTGTTTGGGTGCTTTTTTTACTAGAATGTTAAACATCTGACGGCAAATCAAATATTTTTTATGCCAAATTACTTTGTCGTGGCACGGAATCTCCTTCCGCGAGCATGGCAAATCCTAGCAAAAATTTGATCATGGCAAGGATTTGCCATACACACCAAAGAAAATTTCCATGCCGCAACAATGTAAGTTGCCTTAAAAAATGCATTGGATTTGACAAGCTTAAAAACATCAGGTTTTTACTGAAATCCATTTTTAGCACAAGTAGGGGCTCTAAGGCCCTAGATACTTTATTAACCGTCAAGCGGTGGTACAGAACATCTGACAGCGAGACTGGAAGAAAAACATAAATTCACATAAAAATCCCTAAAACATACAGGAAGGACCCTAGCAAAATATCTGGAATTACACTCCAGCTTGAACCACAGAGCTGAACCGCTCAAACCAAGCACGAGGTGGTTGCTTTTTTCCCATAGAGGGCCTTTCGAAGGCGACAAACATGACCATCAGGAACTTCAATACCCAGAGGTGGCTGCATATAGAAAAAACTCATGTAGATCACCATGAAGGAAAGCATTTTTGACATCCATTTGAGAGATTTGCCAAGATCGAGCTGCAGCCACAGCAATCAGAGTACGAACAGAAATTGAAACAACGCAAGGGTCCAAACAACAACAACAACTTGGAAACATTCACGTCCTCATCGGCAAAGTGACCACTTGGGACTGCCGGGTTCCCACCGCTCCTTGTACCGTTCAAGAAGGAAGAGAATGAATCAAAGCTACCGATCCACTGCCTTCCTTTCCGCATCCAAGCAATGACGAATAACATGACCAGACACCAACACACTACATGTCCGCCTTTCAGTGAGAAGATTCACCGAGGGCGTACATGGAGCACGCATCCAAAGAAGGCGCCATAGCACTACCATTAACACTAATGGATATTTTTCCATAAGGACACACTAGTGGATATGAACCACTTCCCCTAAAATTGCATCTTAGGCTCCACCTTGCTTCTCCCCTATATCCACCAATATGGTGGCTTTCCTTAAAGAAGAGGAGGAGAGGATCTTCCAGCAGACCGAGGCAGGGGCGGAGCCAGGAATTAGACATAGGGGGGGGGGGGGGGGGCGAAAGCCAACAACCAATTTTTTTAACATTGCAAATATATTGAATGATTTTGATAGCTCTATATGGCTCTTGTTGTTTGCTGGAACCTACGAATGCATTTTGTTTTCCTCATCACGATTACACAAACCCAGACAAAATCTGTGAAAAATTAAATATAAATGATAGAATCAGTGTGTGATACATTTTTCTTTTCATCATCACGACTATACAAACACAGAGAAAATGGTGAAAAATTAAATCCAAATGATAGAATCAGTGTGCCATGTGTAATTTGTGGTGTCAATCCGTGAGGATAAAACAAGAGATTGTTGCACCTAACTAATTTCATCTAAATCAAGAAATTGCTACAACCTAAATTGGTAAATCCTAATGCGGATCGGTACTATCACACCGAGCAAATTAAGGAAGGAGCGACAGACCACAAATTTTCTAGCGAATCGCCGCAATCACGGACGCGCCGTGACAGCTTCGGCCATCGGTGTTGATCGGCTGCGAGGCGCTGTTCCGCCCCGCCGCCCTTTGCAATCGGTAAACTGCCCTAGGAGCTGCGAGTTCGTGTGTCGGGGTCGAAATAAATGACGATCTGTCGTCAGCCAGGCCGATCGGGAACTCCTATATGCCGCTGTTTGCGGCAAACAGCCGCAGGTTCGCATAGGCGGGTGTCTATCTGGGCAGGCCCACGGAGGAAACAGGCTGCGAGCACGTACTGTAGTAGCTAACAATTAAGCCGCCCGTGCATAGGATCGACCACACAATCAATTGGAATAGTTCACGCGACACAACCAGTTAGGCCAACGAAGGTTATTGAACAAGGAGCAACGTAAACCAATAAATACCAAACATCCATCAAAGATCCGATATATTTTTAGAAATTCAGAACGCATTTTTTTTCTGAAACAACCCTGAGTGTTTTATGGAACGGAAACATTTTTCAACTTTGTAAACAATTTTTTCCAAAAAAAACTGAATTTTTTTCAGAAAAAGAACATTGTCGGAATTTCTGAACAAATTTCGAAAACAGGAACATTTTCTGAAAAATCCCAAACATATATTATTTTGTGAAAAAATTGGAAACATGAATCTTTCTGAATTTGTGAACAAATTTGGAAAACAGGAACAATTTTCCAAAATTCTCAAACATGTTTTGATTTGTAAAAATATTTAAAAACAAGAAAGTTTTCTGAATTTGTGAACAAATTTGGAAAACTGGAACATTTTCGAATTTGAGAACAATTTTCGAAAATGGAATTTTTTAAATCCGAACAAATTCTAATTCGTGAACAAAAATTTATAACACGAACATTTTTTGATTTATGAAAGTGAGAACAAAATTTGTGAAATTGGGAACAAAATTTGAACATGGGAACAAAAAGTATTTGAAATCCCGAACATGTTTTTGAAACATTGAACATTTTCTAATCTAGAGAAAAACATTGAGCATGGGAACAAAAAATTGATTATCCTGAACATTTTTTGAATTTACAAAACAAAAGATTTAAATCAAGAACAATTGAAAATCCTAAACAAAATTTGAGAATGCGGACAGTTTTTAATACATAAAAAAATGAAATAATTGAACCTTTTTTAAAATTTGGAAACTCTAAATGTTTTCAAGTTTTAGGACATTTTTTAAAATGAAGTAAACAATCTTTGAACTTCTGAACATTAATTTAATTTTTTGAACAAAATTTGAAAAACTGAAAAAAAATATTTCTAAAGATTTGTTAAAAAATGAAAAGATAAAGGAAAGAAAAAAGAAACAAAGAAAATAAAAAACGAAAAAGGAAAGAAAACTGAAAAAAAAATATAGGCAAAACAGGAAAATAACGAAAAAGAAACAGAGAAAGGCATAAAACAAGTTCACGAACCTTCCCTTACCTTCTAGAAGGTTCTTAAAACAAGAAAAAACCGACTGGAACCTTCCCAAAACCGCCCGGTACTGTAGCTCGTACTTTGCTGATAATTGGGCCGGCCCATGTCGATCGCTGGTCGCTCCCGTCCTGTGCGAAGTGTCCACAAACTGCCGTAGAATGCGGCAGATAGGATTTTCCAGGCCGATCTGCCTGTTTGTCTTCAATGTAGTGGGCTGCCTATCCAGTATTCTCAAGCATACTTTTCAACCCGCAGCAAAGAAACAGGAGGTTGGGGAAAGGGGCGCAGCTACCGAAGTTGCCCAACGCCATGGATCTGGCGAGGTCACATCGGTATAGGAGCCTCCTCCGACCACAAATCGCCCTTCCACATCGTTACCCTCAACAGGGACTCGAGAAAGAAGAGCTGGATCAAAGAAGGGGGTGAATATTGATCAAAATGCTAGTTCATTCGGCATGTGGATGAAAAGAAAAAACCAAACCTACTCCCTTCGCTCCCACTCCGGTCGGCAACGCCGATGGAGAATAGAGGAAGGAGGTTCACTTGAATCCACGGTACATGGCCGACCTCGCTACAGGCAGTCTACGAGAGAAGGTTAGGGAGAGAATGAGAGCGGTTCTAAAAAGCTAGGAGGTGAGCTGAAGTTTCGTTTTGGTGTCCACCTCCGGTTCTATTTGTGAAATCTCATAGCAACGAGTACTCCATAGCAAAAGAATCATTCTTCGTGTACTCGGTGACGGCGATGTGGATTTATGCGCGCAACCGATAGTTTTGTGCTCACGAGGATGCAGCTCAGGGATGCTGCGGCCTCGCACTCGCACGCCACCGTGCACGCATGGAATTTGTGGTCCTAGTTCGGAATGGTGGATCGTTGGTGGCACATGAGATCATGGTAGTGCAGAATGCCGTCTTTGATTCCACGGCGGGAGAAGAAAGGTGTATACGCATGGACAACATGGTGAGGAAGTCTGGAGTAGGAGGTAACAGGTTGCTCTCCCTTGTGATGGGCAAAGCGACGTGGTGTACGTCATAACAGGGGCAGAGACGGAGGTCATCGGTAACTGGGAAAAACCGTCTGCGAGGGGGTATTTTGAAATTTGTACAATCCCATCGGGAAACGTGAGACACAGATGTGGAACCCATGGTTTGCCAATGCGAGGAATTACAAAATAATTTTTTTCAACAAAAATGTGAATCCAGTACCTCTTGGTCCTTAATATCATAATGTCAAAATATGTTTTTTTTGGACGGAATATTTGACGGCATATCCTGAATGTACCTGATAGATCCTAGTTTTACATTGCAAAAGAGGGTAAATCAGCTACTTTAAGATTACCATGTGGGAATGTCTGTTTAGTATCCTGAAGTTGCTTAGCAACAGTAATGTTGGGGTGAACCAAAAAAGTTTGGGGGGGGGGGGGGGGGGGGGGGGGGTGACCCCTGCTCGTTCCCCCTAGCTCCACCACTGCACCGTGGACCAATCGAGCTTATTCACAATCCACCACCCATCTCCTTTATCCAACACAGATAACGGGCACACTAGTAGAAAAACTACTTTACGTGAGACACATTAGTCCCGGTTTGTAAATGAACCGGCACTAATGGTATGATTAGTCCCGGTTCGAACGGTTATGCATTAGTCTCGGTTTATTTGTGACCTTTAGTACTGGTTGGTGGCTCCAACCGGCACTAAAGGGGTCATGGCCTTTAGTACGGGTTGGTGGCTCCAACCAGTACTAAAGACCCCCCCCCCCCCTTTACTACCGATTGGAGCCACCAACCCGTACTAAAGGTGGTGCGCTGCCACCTGCAGTGCATAATGTTTAGTCCCATCTCGCTAGTTGAGAGGAGCTCACGCCGGTTTATAACCCCGCCGCAGCAACTGTGTCGAGCTCCTCTCTAAGCAGGCCTTTGTGGGCCTATTGCAAGTCTTCTGCCCTGTGGGGCCTACTGGGTCGTACGGGCCTGCATCCTGGCCCAACTAGAGGTTGGGTTTCTAGTCATATGCAGGCCTTGCCGGCCCAGTAGGCGGGCTGTTTTTGCTTTATTTCATAGAAGAATTCAAAAAAAATCTTTTAGTCCACAGACCACGGCGCGTGTCGTGCCACGTGGTGGGCCTTTGGTCCCGGTTCGTGTTGAACCGGGACTAAAGGGGGGGGGGGCTTTAGTCCACATGGTTTTCATTTCATCTACATGCCCAATGAAGTAGCATTTTGATCAATATTCACCCCCTTCTTTGATTCAGCTCTTCTTTCTCGAGTCACTATTGAGGGTAACGATGTGGAAGGGCGATTTGTGGTCGGAGGAGGCTTCTATACCGATGCAACCTCGCCAGATCCATGGCGTTGGGCAACTTCGGTGGCTGCGCCCCTTTCCCCAACCTCTTGTTTCTTTGCTGCAGGTTGAAAAGTATGCTTGAGAATGACGCCGATGGCTTGTCTCCGCCCTTATGCCACTTGTAGAAAAACGACCTTTAGTACCGGTTCGTAAGGACCTTTAGTACCCGTGAGAGGCACCTCATCGGCTCGCTCTCAGCTTTGCTGATATAGTCAGCCAGGGACTGTGTGGGCCTGCTCTTGTGAGCCGCTAGGAGTGTCGCCGTTGTGCGGACGAGGGGAGAGGACACGGTGGTCGGTTCTAGGGCCTAGGGAGGCCGCCGCCGTCGCCTGTAGGAGGAGGTGATCAGATCAATGACCGCAGGCTCGCCTCTTTCGCTCCTCTACCACGCGGATCGTAACATTAGGCTGCATCAGTAAAGGAGAGAGCTCCCAGATCGATCCTCGGAGCAGCAGCCCACTAACGCTTTTGGGCCGGCAGGGATGCTCGAGGTGGAAGCGGTAGAAAAGACCGTGGGGAAACGGAAGGACGACTGGAGGATCCAGATCGTTGGGTGAGCTAATCGGACGATGCAGAGTGTCAAGTCGCTGTGCAGGCTCCTAGGTAGCCCCATTATACTGTTTCTCAATGCGCTGGTTGGACATAGAAAAATTGTTTTGTTTGGAAACTGTTTATCACTCTCATAGACGGTTTGGAAGCCAAGATACCTATGATAATTCCTTTCAAAGAGGTGTTTTGGTGAGCCGTTAGCGATGGCTTTTTGGGACGAGGGTTTTCATTGTATTGATACGCACTCCCTACGTTCCTAAATATAAGTCTTTCTAGAGATTTCAATGCAGACTAAATACGAAGCAAAATGAGTGAATCTACACTCTAATACTTCCTCCGTTCCTAAATATAAGTCTTTTTTAGATATATTAATAAGAACTACATACGGATGTATATAGACATTTAGAGTGCAGATTCACTCATTTTACTTCGTATGTTGTCCGTGTTGAAATCTCTAAAAAGACTTATATTTAGGAAGGGAAGGAATATATGTCTATATACATCCGTTTGTAGTCTTTATTGAAATATCTAAAAAAGACTTATATTTAAGAATGAAGGGAGTAGATAAGAACAACTTCGGAGCTAACATTCCAAAATAGTGGTTAACATATTAATATGTATCGATTAAACATTCTATGATGCATTTTTTGTTCTAATGCATGGAAATTTTCCCTTCTTGGCACGCACAACTCTTTTTAACTCTAGAATACATATGATGAATCCAGGTACCTTATTGTGATCGATGATGTGTGGACCATAGCAGCTTGGGACGCAATCCTAGCCAACTTACCAGAGAACAACTGTGGAAGGAGAATCATAGTGACCACTCGCATAGCAACAGTGGCTAAAGCATGCAGTAATAAAAATGAGTATATCTATACGGTCAAGCCGCTGGAACCAGAAGACTCCAAGAAGTTGTTCCTCAGTAGAGCATTTGGGTCCATGGATGCCACTTGCCCTGATAGCCTGAAAATGGCAATGATTGATATTTTGAAAAAATGTGGTGGGCTTCCACTGGCCATTATCAGCATGGCCAGCTTATTGAGAAACTATAATTCAGCAGATGGAAAAGATATGTGGGAAAGAGTTTCCAAGTCAATTGGATCTCACATGGAGAGCCAACCTAGCCTTGAGGGAATGAGGCAAATAGTCACATTCAACTACAACCATCTGCCTCATGACATAAGGTGCTGCATGATGTATTTTAGCATTTTCCCAGAGGATTATATGGTAAACAAGAATCGTCTGTTGCATAGATGGATTGCCGAAGGATTGGTTACTGAGGTGCGGGGGTTGACCCTGCTGGAGGTTGCCCAAGCCTACTATGAAGAACTTCTCAGTAGGAGTATGATTGTTCAGGCAAAAGAGGAAGTTAGAAACGAGGTTAACATGGAGACATGCCAAGTGCACGACATGGTACTTGAGGTCATGGTGTCCAAATCACTAGAAGCTAACTTTGTTAGCCTGATAGGTGGGCAGTACGAAGGGATGTCATATGATAGGATTCGTCGCCTCTCTATCCATGGTGAAGAGGAACCTGTGGACTTCACATCCAAAAAAAAGGGTGTGAGGAATGTGGAGATGAATGTAAAACATGTTCGATCACTGAGCATGTTCAATAATCAAGGGCACCACGTGCTTGACCGACTGGGTGAATTCACCCTACTAAGGGTACTTGACCTGGATCACTGCGAAGGACTACAAAACAAGCATATGAGAGATGTCTGCCGGTTGTACCTTCTTAAAGTACTTGAGTATGAGGGAAACAAATGTCAGTGTGATGCCTCCGGAAGTTGGTAAGCTGGAGCAATTACTGACACTTGACGCGCGTGGCACGCTCCTTGAAGGCCTTCCAGAAACTGCGATCAAGTTGCTTAAACTTGAGCGCCTGTTTTTTGGCAGCAGCCGTCACTGGGACGTTCTGTGGATGCCGCCCAGGGGTGTCTCCAAAATGAAGGCGCTGCGCGAGGTGCTTAAAGTTGGTGTCACAGACGACATTGAGGTTGTTAAAGAGATTGGTAAAATGCAACAGCTGCAACTGATACACATCTTCGTGAAAAGGATCGTACCTAGTGAGGAGGTCCTTCGGGAGCTTGCCATCTCTCTGAGCAAGATATACTCTCTGCGGTCACTCAACATTGGGCAGATAGGTAACACGGCTAATACATTGGACTTTCTACATTACGTCTCGCCGCCACGGCTCATTCGTAAGATATGGATTTCTGGCAGCATGGGTGGGTTGCCCTCCTGGATCGGGTCACTCACATATCTTGAAGAGTTTGAGCTTTTGTGCGCATTCCTTGTTGATGACCAACTATTCGAAATTCTGTGCGAGTCCCCCAACCTGAAGAACATCATTTTGCACCGTAATTTCTGGACTCAAAGGGAGATGTTGCACGGACCTCACACAAGTTTAAGGCGCTCACAAGTCTGTGTGTGTCCCTTGCTGGTGAATTTCCCGAAGTTCTGCGATTCGAGCAAGGAGCCATGACAACCCTCGAGACCCTTTCATTGTATATAGGTGACAATAACAACAGCTTTGACGGCATCGAGCACTTAACGAACCTCAAAGAGGTGCACCTCTCTGGTGGTAGAGACTACTCTGCAATGAAGATTGCCCTCGAGAAGCTAAAGGCAGAGAATGACAGGCGACACCCTAAAGAGTTCAAGATCACAGTGAGATACTGATCGCTCGCTTTTCTTACTCTGCTTGCTGCAAGTCTGTCGATTACCCATTTGCTATCTGTTTTAGTAGACTCTTGTGGCTGAAGATCCTTTTTTTGTTGTTGTTCGTCAAGTCGTGGTGGCGCGTGATGCCAGCAGTTTGAACTATCCGGCCTGTGGCGTGTCTAAACTTTGTCTTCTGTTGCCTGTCAAAACTAAATAAAACCGTTGGTTTCTGCCAAATGGTTGTAGTAAACTATGGCTGCATCTTGCTGTCCAAAAAAAAACTTTGTGTGCGTACTTGTCATGCCGTACGTGCAATAGCTGATCGAGCCAGGCTACTAAACAAATGATCAAGAACTTATTTCTCCTTTAGAAAGAACGTGAGCAATTAGCCTGACTCGATCAGTTATTTACTCCGGTTGATCGGCTGTGGAACTCAAGTCTAAACAGGATATCCTGCGGGTGCTATCCTGTTCCTGTTTCTGTTTCTTATTGGCAGAGCAAAACAGCATGGTCAAGTGGAGGGCTTAGTTCCTCATTTGGTCGATGGTGGTGTCTCCATCTTGCAATATGCTGACGACACTGTCTTATTCATAGAACATGACATTGCTATTGCGCGTAATATGAAACTTATATTATGCCTCTTCTAACAATTGTCTGGCTTAAAGATAAACTTTCACAAGAGTGAGTTGTTTTGTTTTGGGAAGGCCAAAGACGAGCAAGACACTTATAGACAACTTTTCGGGTGTGAATTAGGGTCTTTACCATTTAGTTATTTGGGCATACCAATTCACCACCGTAAGTTGTCTAATTCGTTTTTTTACCTACCGACCGTCAAAGCTTGTGCCATTTTTTCAGGCGCGTCTGCTGTTCCGGCAACTGGTATCAGGGGTCAGCTACTGCCACTCCATGGTAGATACAGAGTAGTGCTCTACTGCTCTTACACCGGGCCTATCAATCACAGTAGCTAGGCTAGGAATATTGAAACTGTGCCGTGTTGATTTTGTGTAGCAAGTATGCCATCGTGACCTGAAGCTGGAGAACATTCTGCTGGACGGGAGCTGCACCGGGCCTCCTCCTCGCCTCAAGATATGCGGCCCCGGCGTTTCAAAGGTACTCAAAGACAGAGAATTCGTTCTCACTTCAGCAGTAGTCCGCTTCATATTTGCGCTGCCTAGATGCCAAACTCGAGAGTTATATTTTCTGCCTGAACCTCTGTTGCTTCATTGGTCCGTAGCGTCAGTCGCAGCCGGGAGCGCCCAGAGCGTCTGACCAAACGGCGGTATACATCCCTCCTGAGGTTTTTCAGCAAAGGGAATATGATGGCAAGGTATACATACATACATACATACATACATACATACATATTGGAATTACGTTCAATGTTGATATGTTACACATACATACATGGATTCGATTGAAAGCTCATACATATCTGGAACTATTTCTCTGTTAATTTCTCATACAAATGCAGATCGCCGATGTGTGGTCCTGTGGAGTGACGCTCTACGCCATGCTAGTCGGCGCTTACCCCTTCCAGTGTCCTGACGACGTGCCTATAAACTTTAGGAAGATAATTCAGGTTAATTAATTTCTCTGTTTCAGCATCTAACTCTCTGTTCCATCTCCACCCATTCTGATCACAAAACTAAGGGGAACTTCATATTGCCAGAGGATACAGAGCGTGGAGTACTCTGTTCCAGATGACCTGCATATATCTGGCGAGTGCCGGGACCTCATTTCTAAGATCTCTGTTGCTGACCCAGCTGCTGTGAGTACTTGTTTACCTAGCTATGTGTATGTAACGTTGTCTGACGATTTTTTTTTGCATAGTTCTATATTATTTCCTTTTAGATACTACTACTACCGAATAACTGTCGTGCTGATTGTGAAACACAGTGAATCACGGTCTCCGAGATAAGAAACCATCCATGGTTCTTGATGAATCTCCTGGCTGATGATAGCACGATGAGCACCGAGGAGGCAGAGCAGATACAGAGCATGGAGGGGATCATACAGATCCTAGCACTTGCAGAGGCACCATATCCAAGCGACCCTGGCGATGATATGCAAGAATTTGTAGATTCAGACCCATATCTTGACGTCACCACATTCTAGTACCCCTCGTATGTATTTTGAAACAAATTGCATATGTTTCAAGGTATCAAATCTCAAAACATCATAGCAGCAGGAAAACTATATAGCTACAATAACTCGGCTGCAAGATGGCATAACGGGATAAATTTGAGGTTACCGCTAGTTTTCTTTTTCTTTTGAGGGGTGAGGTTACGGCTAGCTGGGCTGCCCATGCTTGATAGCCCCCAAAAATCAGGGCATTTTTTTTCCGCCAGATTTTGACTGAAAATTGCTCTGAATGTGCATTTTTGTTTCGGCTTTTTTCTATTCTGTAAAACTTGTTGAAACTTTGACAGAATGAATATGAGGGTAGTGTGGATTTTTTAGATTTTTTGCAAAAAAAAGCTGTCACTTCCATTTTTTTGGTGAAATTTGTCCTAGAATGACTGTATTTAATTTTTTTTTATTTCCATTTATATTCAAGAATAACTTGTTGAAAATTTCCCAGATTGAATATATGGGTAGTTTGGATTTTTGATAATTTTTTTTTACAGAAATTCTGGGCACTTTCCTTTTTTGGCCAAATTTGTTCGTTGGGAGAGATAAAACCACAAAACTGAACTAATGGCCTGACTTCCTGGTGCAATTTAAACGCAATGGTAGTGCAGCTACTAAGCTGCACAGCTGCATACGTACCCGGGTATGCTTGATGCCAGCTGAGTGCGCCTAACTAACAGCTACATATTACTTTGTTGATTAAGGGATTGATTAATGCAAGTTGCCCCTTGAGTATTACGCCTATGGCTTGAGCGTGTTTGCTGCTGACTTAATTACACTAAGCCCCATCCCCATGCGATAGATTCAGATGCCAAGGAGCCAAGTTCAAATTCAAAAAAGAAAAAAGAACTTGAAAAAGTGCCAACAGGCCATATGCGGCCCAAAACTGCGGGCCCTGCGACAAGCAATCCAAGACTGCAACCACGCGAGTGGACAAGCTGTGCTAAAAAAAGAAAAAAAATATATCCAGCGGACGTACGCTACGACAGGAACGACGCGTTAGCATGTGAGAAAATTAGATTATGGCGAAGAGATCTAGGTGGTGACAGACGCGCTTCCCTTTTTTCTAGGCATCTATCCACATGGACCCACCCAACTGCCTCTCCAGTCCGGTCAACTTACCCACCCTTCTTCCTCCTCGGGCTGCTAGCTCCGTATAAATCCACACCTGCCCGCGGCTAGCTAAGATTCACCTCGCTTCTCTCTTCACATCAAGGATTCATCTGGCCTATCTCTTCCCCGCAGGAACCCCCCAAACTGTTCCTCTCAAGGTTAGCGCCTAATTTTGTGAATCTTGTTACTTATTTTCAGATCTAGCACTGCTTTGGCGAAATGAATCCACACATTTCTTAGCTCGTCAGAAATGGCCTCCGGGAGTCAAACCCAGGAGAGCAAGCAGCCAAGCCCGGAGCTGCCGAAGCAGCTGCCGTTCGACTTTCTCAAGAAGATCACCAACGATTTCGCCGAAGACCGCAAGATAAGCGGCAGCCCCTTCGGCACACTCTACAAGGTCTGCTTTCTCTTTCTCCCCTGCTGTTTTCCTCTGCCTCCTGTTAATTTATGCTGTGCTAATACAGAGCACACGTACGCGGTTAAACAGGGGATTGTGCCGGATGACGGCAGAGTGATTGCGGTGAAGAAGCTTCAGGAGAACGCGCCAATGCCGGCTGACAAGCAGTTCAACAAGGAGGTCCAGAATGTGATGTCTCTCAAGCATGAGAACATTGTGGAGGTCGTTGGGTTCTGCAGCGAGACGCAGAAGAAACTGGTGCAGTTTGATAAGAGATACATCCAGGCAGACATCACTGAGAGCTTGATCTGCTATGAGTATTTACCTAATGGGAGCCTTCAGGAGAATCTTTTTGGTATGCCAACGTATCTTGCATTTCTTTTTTACTAGTCCTTGATGTTTGCATTTCAAACTGGAGCTAGGAAATCACATTCTTGCTATGCTGTTTATAGTTTCAAGTCAACACCCCATGTAACTTCTCATAGTGTATGTTTACCGTATTTATCTTGTTACCCTGATGATATGCAGAGCCCAAAGATTCGACTAAACAAGATATTAGTTGGGACACACGCTTCAAAATAATCAAGGGGATTTGCCAGGGCTTATATTTTCTGCACAAGTTGGACATTCCCATTGTCCATATGGATTTGAAGCCTGAAAATATACTGTTGGATGCAAATATGGTGCCAAAGATCGCCGATTTTGCACTCTCACGGGTCTTTGGCCAAGAACAAACCCGACTGTGCACACAAACAGTTGTCGGATCATAGTAAGCTCACCATGAAATTTCATATCAGTAGTTGTTCCTTGGTTACAATGTATATGCCTTCTGCCGCTTCAGCTTTGCCTAATGAACTTTTGATGTTAATGTGATCCAGTGGGTACATGGCTCCAGAATATCTTTACAGAGGTGAAATCTCGGCTCAGTCAGACATATACAGTTTAGGCCTAGTGATAATCGAGATCGCCACCAGAGAGCAGAATCCTCGCGAAAAAGACCAACCATCTGCGAGAAGTTTTGTCGATAAAGTAAGAGGAAATATCACTTTGTTATTTGATAAGCAAAGCATATTTCATACATTTTGTTTGTTTATTGTGACTAAGCATCTTGACTCCACTTCTGTAGGTGCGTAAAGAATGGACGCTGGAGAACATAACATCCGAGTATTCATCACTGGATCATGAAAGCCTCCAACAAGTTAAAACATGCATTGATATTGGGTCAAAATGTGTTGAGATTGATAGAACAAAAAGACCTCGGATAGAAGAAATCGTTAACTCGCTCAAAGGACTACATCCAAGCCAAAGGGTTACCGAGGTAATATTACTGTTCTGGATGTAGGAATCTTTGAGTGAACAAATTTAATTTCATGTCCTCAAAGTTTAGAAAAAACACATTTTTTTTTTGCATTTTCAGGTGTATAGGATAAAATGTTTTGAATAAGATATATGCAACCTGGCCATTATCTGCATAATCTGCTTGTTTATTATAATGGTGTCAACTAAATGCACAATTTACTTTGTTTCCTCTCATTTTTATTACACATGTTACTGTATTACTTAAACATATTTTTCCTAAGTAAATCAAACATCTGGATGAGCATATTTGGACATTTCAAATGATTCTAACTTGCTATATATACGAACTTCTAGGTCGCCCGTCCGTCTACAACTACCAAGAAGTCAATTAGCTCCTTTTTTGGTCATAAGAAATGAAACATGCACGCCCTGTTATTGCTGGAAGACTGTAACTTTAATTTGGAAAGAAGACCCTTTGTTGCCATGTCATTTTGGAAATATTGAAGTGTAATTTTGTATGTGTAATGTATTTTATTATTATTAATCATGCAACAGTAGTTTTAGCGTTGTCTCTGCTTATGTCAGTTTGAAATGAGAATCTGTTTCTCTAGCATGCAAAGTCGTTGACTAAGATGGTACAAGTTAATCTTGTTTTGTAAGAATTACGTTCGTTGATTTCAAATATTTAAAAGGGGGAGACTATCTAGCTCGGACGTCCTATCCAGAGCAAAAGTAGGACGCCTGCATAGCCGTTCGATATGAATTGGAAAAAAGAAGAATAATAACACGCCTCCCAAATACTAATTTTATTTGGCTACCACACGGCTAAAATGCAGTAAAGAAAATCAGGTAGGAGCTCTGTTCCCAAGACCTTTTTCTTTTCAGGAAGACATAGTCAGTGAGGCTACACACAATACGTTTTTTTGTTTGTTTGGAGGCAACACCGAAGGGATTTCCTTTTAGGGGAAGGCAACACAGAAGGTTTTTTTTATGGGAAGGCAACAGAGCACGAGAGCACATTTCTGTTTTTTTTAGGTAAGAGCACATTTCTGTTAGGCCTCGTGGAGACAATCCACCTGGCCCAGTGGAAACCGGCCTGGGTTACCAGAGCACATTTTTAATAGAACGGCCGGGCCCAAAGCCCAACATCCTGCAGATCTTGGGCCTCACATTTCTACCGAATTTCAAATAAAGCCTGAAATGAATGATTACTGGACTTTCCAGAAAAATAGTTATAATAATTCATCTTACTACCGAGAATAATTATTTATAATTTTTGAATAACAACATAGCCATTTTCTCTATGGTGGGGCCAGGCCCAGGCTTGCATTTCAGGGCATGCTTTTGCAAGCCCGGCACAGGGTATGCCCCATGCATCTAGCAACAATTATGTGCAGATAGTTTTTTCTAAACTTAAACCTTCCATTTGCGACACATGCAAAAATGAAAGAATAATCAGAGATTCAAAGAAACAATGTAAGCTTATAACAACTTGCTGGAAAAACAACCAGCTGGTGATTTTTGCACAGGTCACAAAATAACAATGTTTTAGTTTTTATGTTTAGCACATACATACTTGTATCCATTCTCTACATGCATGATTTTTTTTAGTTTTCATAACTTAAAATAGTGTGTTTTCTCTCTTGTAAAAAAAGCTGTGTTTTTTGGCCAAATTCCTTACTGGGATCAAATCTACCCAAGACTAGATTAGCATTTCCCTGGGTCACCGGGTTTGCTAAAAACCTCTTGGGTCGACTCATTTAACCGAGTCAATATTACCTCCAGTCTTGTGGCGTGCCCGATCCAGTGGAGGTCTTGGGTTTTTTCTTGGGTCAGCTGCTAGTCTGTTTTTTTTTTGTGTGTGTAGGTATTCACTTTGTGAGAGATTATAATGATTTTGACAACTTCATAAAATTCATGTTTTATATTAGCTTCATCTAGCCGGAATTTTCTTCTCCTGGCCTCGTGCTAGCTTCATCTAGCTGTCTTAGTCAAGGCCAAAAGCATCATCAATTAGCACATAATTGGGGGTCAGCTTTGGGCAGCACCACAACACAAGCCGGAAATTATTCCCTGGTGACTTGCGAGTTGCTTCTTGGTGTGGCATATATCTCACACGTGGGCAACAAAATTCAATTGTGGGGAATCATTGGGAGACAGAGATCAAGGACAATATGGCTCATGTTTTTTTTGGACAGTCTCACGTGCTTTTGAGGGACAATAAGAGATAGAGACCAAGGACTTGATGGGGCTCTCGTACGTGGGACTGCAAAGGGGCTTGTTAAGCATGATGAACGGCTAGAAATACATTATACTTTAATCAGATGGACATAATTTCTTAACATTTAGAATTAACGTGGAACCTCGTATGGTGCTTCCAATTAGCAAATATAAGATCTTTCATGCTTAATACCAATCTTCCTAGACCGAAGTGGTGCTATAATACAATCTGTGCATGCTACAATACATATTTCAAGAAGGCTGGTGGTGCTTTGTTCCTTCATCATGCTAGGTGTTGGTCGATTTCCTCCTGATTTTCTAAATTAACTAGGCACCAACTTTTTCTTAATAAATGAAAATGACAAAGATTTTTGTCTCGAGTTTCAGAAAGCAATTAAGCTTGATTATTCGTCGAACTGCCATTTCATATACTTGACATTTAGTCAACTGATCAATGTTATGTTGCTCTTTATTGCATATGAATATATCTTTGCTTCCCACAATATTCTCATAAAATGTTATTGTACAACAAATGGGCAAAAGACATTATTGTCAACTCCTGTTTCGTAGAAGTTTCATAAATAAATAATTAAATGAGAACAACTCCAAACTGAGCCAAACAACAAACATGTCGCAAAGAGAAAAAATATGGATTGCCCAGAAAACCATTGAACAATGACCCGACACAGATGAACACCGGAATAATGCAGTGCACTGACTCGGTTTCAACCCGTTACTTCTGCTGTTTTAGCTGGTGACTCCACGATTAATCTGCAACACAGGGAAGAATTGCGATGGTATTATTAGGCAATCGAAAAGTATTAAAATAAGATATCAAAATCTTGAGATTAGTCATGCTTTTATGGGTTACATATTAGTCCCAGCAGGACATGAATACCTTGAGATTAGTCATGCTTTCCCTTGACATCATATTTGCACATCTTCTTCTTGGCACAGTTGATCAGGATGTCAGCAGAATCAATACCTAGGAAACACCGACACATCACACGTGAATACCCCGGGAAACCAAAAAGTGAAAGCAAAACACTCTGAACAATGCAGAGAATGAGCATCTAAAAACACAATGTAGAGTGCAGAGCATGAGGAGAACGGCTTTTGATGTAAATGCACCTGCAAGGTACGCCCCGTGGACATATCCGTTGTATTTTTCGCTCGTGTGCTCACCCGTGAAGTAAACCCTCCCAACGGGGGCCTGAATTACATCATAGAAAATGATGAAATTGGCTTGTTGTCAATGCATGGAGAAAATGCAAGAATGCTGTAGTAGTAGATTTTTGTACCCGGATGAGGTCGTATTCGTAGCGGTTGACGCCGATGGGCCAGTTGGAGAAGGAGCCCTTGAAGAACCGGTTGGACCACCACCTCGGCACGAGGATCTCGGTGGCGTCCGGCACGTCCTTTCCGGGGAACATCTTCCGCAACACCGCCACTGCCTCGGCCATGGTCTGGTTGTCGGACTGCTGCTCGATCCTTCTCGACTCGTCGTCGGTGACCGTGACCAGCAGCACGTTGGACCCGGGGTACTGCTGCTCGAACTGCTCCCACACGGGGAAGTAGCCTCTCCTGCCGCTGGCGTAGAGGAAGAACTCCTTGCCGGTGCCCTCCGGCCAGAACCTCTTGGGGAACTTGAGGAAGATCTTGGTGTAGACGGCCATGTCGAACTGGTAGATGGACACGATCTTCCACGACGGCAGCTGCGGCTTGAACCGTATGAGGTCGGTCTGGAGAACGCCGAGGCTGGCCGAGACGACGACGTAGTCGGCACGGTACACCTTGTTGTCCTCGGTTTTCACCGTGACGCCGCTCGGGAAGTAGCTGATCTCCCGCACCACCGTGTTGAGCTTGAGCCTCGGGTCGACGATGGCGCCGGACTTGCGGTCGGTCTTGAGGTACTGCCCCGCGACGTGGTACACCACGGACTCATACCCACGCTGGTCGGCCACGAAGTAGACGTCGTCGCCAAAGTTGCTGAACGTCGGTAGTGGCTGCGTGTTCTGCAGGCTCGTCACGCGCGGCGGCTCCGCGAACTCAAAGTCGTGCTGGTAGTAGTCGATCACCATGTCCACCGGCCTCGCAGGGCCCGAAGGCATGCTGCAACACAATGGAGGTTGCACGAATCAATGAACCGGAAAATAAAGATACTCCCTTCGTCTCATAATAAAAGAGCGTTGGTGTTAAAAACGCTCTTATATTATGGGACAGAGGGAGTAGTACATTTCTCTCTTGATAGTTACAAATAATTTGCTTGCAAAAGGGAGAAGCAGGCGTGCGCATCTGGCTGATCCGGTCGATGCAACGGTCGGCCGGGAGGTACACTTTCCATTAAGATATTTAGCACTTTGCCTGAGGCGTTATTTTGTGTAGCTGTGAGCAAGCTTTAGGAGTAGTAAAATAGTTGGTGATATCACACTTGAAGAATCTTGCCCTGTCACGCTCGATCAGAGGCATGAGGTGCTAATGATGCTAGACTACTGGTCACACTATGCCTTTCAAGATGCTAGCTAGGTCGCCGTAGACGAAAATGGAGTGGGTAAACGGAAAAAATAGTTAGTGATTTTAAAAACCTGGGGCACTTTTACATGAAATTTGGATCTTGGACTCGGCAGTGGCTACGCAATTTGATGATTGTGCTACGCAATTTGCTGGAATGCACTTGTTGGATAAAGAATATACATTTGATAAGTCTTGTTCAGGCATTGGTGGAGACATGTACATAGAGTAGTAGTTAGAGATAAGGTTGAGCATGAACCATCATATGACTTTCAATTTGTTGGAAACAGACTCCTCTTAGTAGCATAAACAAAAAAGACTTTCAACCCCCCAGTCCCTGGTTAGGGCCCGTATATAATTCCGAGAATTGTCAAAGGATTTATCCCAGGAATTGTTTCTTATGTGAGTAGTTTTTTTTTACGGGAGTGGGTTTATTCATAGGATTGCATTCCACCAGAATTTTGGCAATCAATTCATTTGAACTGTATTTCATATGAAATTTTCATACACTCCAACTTGTGAAAAATCCTGTGTTAGACGGATCATTGCCTTCTAGTGCAGGATTATGGGTTAACGTCACACCATCAGATCCATCTGGCGGGCTGCATCCGACGGCCATATACAACCCCTTGCACTAAAGAATGTGGCTTATGGGCGTGGAGGAACCACGAAAGGCAAGATCCATTCGCTCTAAATCCCTAACAAATCTCCCAGAGTTCATGGTTAAAAACTAGAACACATCACTAGCTAGCTACTGCAAGGGGCAAGGAGGAAGATGAAGGGTATAGATACGTACTGGTCGTTGAGGCGTTGCATGGCCATGACCGACATGTCCTGTTGGCCGCTGTGGTGCAAGGTGCCGGAGAGCTTGCTCCCACTCTCCTCCACTTCATCCATCCTCTCGATTATCTTCTCAACAACTTTCTCGTCGTAGAGGCCACCGCTGCATCCATACAAGAAAATTAATCAGCTCCGCTGTGAACAAAATGTAAATAATTTTCATAATATTTGGTTGGATCAAAGTTAAATCTAAGCGGATACTTCCGCCCTTTGGCAGAAAAAATCACTAAATTTGAGGGAGATACGGTTTGATTTCGGCCATGACTGAAATATTTCTGAAACTGAAATTCAAAAACCAGCACCCGCACATACTCTTGCTTGTAGGTGTTGCTGGCGAGGTGGTCGAAGTCGGAGCGGAAGGTCCTGAGGTTGAGTCCTCCGGTGCCATTGGCCATGGTCCAGATGGGGTTCATCTCGTCGCCGTTCACCCCTTCCACCCAGTTGGCACCCATCTCCACGTTCACCCCGGCGAACTTGGTCTTGTGGATGCGCCCGCCGATGCGGTCCGTCGCCTCCAGGATCACCAGGTCAGTGATCCCAGCCTCGGACAGCCTCTTCCCAGCCGAGATCCCTAAGACCACCAAGCACAAGAACTTGCATCAGTTACATGTGCACTCAAACCAGCCTCCCCCATGCATGTATCCATGTCCATGCAAAATGCATGTATGTAGCGTATAGCTTACCGGACATGCCGGCGCCGACGATGATGACTCTGGGACCGGCGGCGGTGGCCAGGGCGGCGCATTGTGCTGCTACGACGAGCAGCAGAGCTATGGCCGTGCAGGGCTTCATCCTTCTCCTTCTTTCTCTCTCTCTCTCACGAAGCTCGGATACTTCTAGCTAGCTAGCTTGTGTTGAAGGATGGTGGTCCGTCGTTCAAGTGTATATAAAGAAACGGTGCAAAACGCGACGGGGCGCGGGGGTCTCTCAAGCTACTAGTAAAGTTATTCTTGGCTAACGTGGGTTGCTCGGAAGCAACATTACCTTACGACATGCTCCGGCCGGCCGGCCGAGAATAATATTGTGTGACTATAGCACAAACGGTTTGACCAACTCAATCCTTGGGCCCTTACCTTCAAAAAGACAAGTCCCCGTCCCTGTCTATCTAGACAGTTCATCTTTGTGAATATATTCATGCACATGTTTTCTAAGAAATCATATCCTCCAGTTTGGTCCAACTTTAATTGTCAAGTCCCTTTCCGTTCTGCACAATAGCCACTTCTATTTTCCTATATGTTGCACCAAGTTTTTGTTGTGGTTTCAATTAATTTCCAAAAAGTCCATGTGCAACTTTGACATAAATGCAAGAGGAAGTCAAACTATTCTGAAAATACTTAAAAATCGATACAAAATAATGAAACCATGTAGAAACTAATGAAATAGCTTAAAGTGGGTCTCGAACCACTATGACATCCAAACATGTACCAAAACTACATGAAACCATGAAAGCAAAACATAAGTCACCAAAAGTCAAATGAAACGCATTCAACTTTGGTCTCACACTATGCTCAGTGCACCGGTTCATGCTCAATGGCGAGCACGTATTTTCTTACACAATGCCGATGCTCCATAAGCGTCTTGAGTCCTACCGACCTTTGCTTTGAGGTGCTCCTACATTCAGTCAGATGTCAGAACAAATGCAACACATATCGACATACCTTGAGGTCCTAGTTGAGCATGGAGCGTCAACACCTAGCTATATTAATTCTTATAAGGAGAACACATCGCAGGGGAGGCAACCGGTAAGTCACTTTTGCGTCTTTTTTAGTTGCATTCCTGGTTTGTTGTTCCATGAAGTTCTTATGGAATTGGTTTGGGATAATCTTCAAAAGGCAATTTTTTAAAAAATTGGTTGACTCCGTTACTTATCACGATTTTGTTGGACACCTCATTGTTGTTTTGCTGCACATCTCCTTGTATTTTTGTTGCACTTGTGTCATCCATTGGACATAAAGAGGATGTTACCAAGTTCTATAGATCTAGGAAGAAAACCGAGCACTGGTACGTAATACAAGTGTACCCGCTGTTATCACAACTGGTCGTGGTAACAAGCTGTCTCACTGACACTCATACCATCTGTGGCCATGCGAGTCCATTTCCCCGAATGTCATACCACTTTTTTTTTCCTGACACAAAATAACTTTTTTTAACACAGTACAGACGCAAGCGCTCATATACACGCGCATACACACATTCCTATGAACGCGCACCCCCCCCCCCCCCCCGGCTATGAGCACCTTCGAAAGACTAAGCCGGCATATCATCTTGAAATTTACAAAGTCGCCGTAGGCACCTCGCTGTCGACGAGAACATCTCCTCCCACTGAATGCGCATCGCCGAGAATCCTGAAATAAATCCAGGAATAAATGCGAGCACCAGGAATTGAACCCTGGTGGGCTGGGGATACCACAGTCCCTCTAACCATCCAACCACAAATTGATCCGCAAAATAACTTCATCATTTGTTATTGCACCAGATATTTTATAGGCGTCGGAGCTGGTGGGTGCAAAAGGAGCAGCTGCAACACGATGTATAGGCTTGAGTGTGCCATGGACCTGGCATCAACGAGATCACAGTAGAGACTGCCCCCCTTGTTAAAACGGGCGATAGAGGGAAGTACGTACGTGCTTACGAGCTTTGATCAGGTAATGATGACCTCTTTGTACTAACGATAATTAATGTGTGCCCACTTCGTTGAGCTCAAATGTGTTGCCTTTTCCACTTTGTAAACGTGCAGCTGGATCAGTATGCTCCACGAGGGCGTGTGTAATCATGTCGCCCTGTCTGTCCTTGGCCAAGGCATGCATGTCTCACGAGGTCGATTATGTACGCCTGGGGGAAGATCTTGTCTTCTAAGCATTAAACCTAGCAGTGGGATTCGATGCTAACTTTGCTCTATGTTTATTGTTTGCTTTTGCCTCACAAGAGCTAAGTGCTTGCATTTGTGAGGCCTCATCATATAGTATGTCAACAAAGATGCGTGACCTTGACTGCTTAATTTGTGATATAAGCTTGCGGGAAAATAAATCGGTTTGGTCATGAGCTACCAGCGCCGACGATAGCCCACGCGGCGAAGCACGCCGACTCTCCCCTACGCCAATAGGTAACCCATGGCATGAGTCACGTTATTCAGCTGGCTAAAGATAGGATCGACAGGTGCTTCGTCCCAAATATTCCGCAGCCTAGTCAGTCAAGGTAAGCATCGACAAAGAGAACCTTTAATAACCATTTGCTAGGTTGTTTAACCACCCGTGATCAGTTGACGTACAGATCTGGGCAACTAAATTTGGAAAGCTGAAACTTGGACCGCCTTGCGAGGAAAATCATGTGCGAGAGGACAATGAATCACTCTTTTCCTCTCTCTCTCTCTCTCTCTCTCTCTCTCTCTCTCTCTCTCTCTCTGTGTGTGTGTGTGTGTGTGTGTGTGTGTGTGTGTGTGTGTGGTGCTATTCCCGCTTTCTCCCTTCTCTTCCTCCCACTCCTGAAAGGCTATTCCGAAATTCATAAAAATCGATATGAAATATGAAACCATTGTAGAAACTAATGAAATAGTTTGAGTGGGTCTCGAACCACTATGACATCCAAACATGTATGGAAACTAAATGAAACCTTGGAAACAGAACATAAGTCACCAAAAGTCATATGAAACATGCATATATGAAAAAGAATGGTTTGATAAAGTTACGTTCAATTTTTGTAGTTTTCAAAAATCTACTGAAACACAAACGAAAACTATATGAAACTTACATCGATAAGAACTGGTTCAGAAAATTTCATCAATGTTTCATTCCAGTTTCAAAACATATATTTTTTGTAGTTCTAAAACACATTCAACTTTGATCTTAAACCGCGCTCAGTGCACCGGCTCCTGGTCAATGGCGAGCACTTATTTTCTTACACAATGACGATGTACCATAAGAGTCTTTGAGTCCTAGCGACCTTTGCTTCGAGGTTCTCCTACATTCAGTATGTGGGAACAAATGCAACATGGATCGACATACCTTGGGATCCTAGCGAAGCATATGGAACGTCAACACCAAGCTATATGGTTACAAGATTCAAATCACTGGTTTCGGATAACATCGCAGTGGAGGCAACCTTTAAGTCAACAAATAGTATTCATCAGTTTTGCGTCTTTTTTGTTTTGTGGTTTGTTTTTGCATGAAGTTGTTTTGGAGTTGGTTTGGGATAACCTTCAAAGGCCAATTTTATAAACAATTGGTTGACTCCGTTATTTATCATGATTTTGCTGCACCCCTCTTTGTTGTTTTGTTGCACATCTCCTTGTATTTTTGTTGCACGTATGTCGTCCACTGGAAATAAAGGGGATGGTACCAAGGTCTATAGATCTTGGAATACAACAACCGAGCACTGGTACATAATACAAGTGTACCCGATGTTATCTCCACCTGTAACAAGTTGTCTCACTGACACTCATACCATCTATGGCCATGCGAATCCATTTCCCTGAATGTCATACGGGCAGGGGTATGGACAGATGCGCCCATACTAGGACTCATAACAACTGAGACTACACAGATCCTTATTTCTATAGTGAAAAACATGCAATGGTACAAGCAGGCGCGCTTAAACCGGCACCCTTACCAGCCCAAACTAAACAAGGCAAGTTATCCTAAACACTGGACGACGGTATGATAATGTTTGCTTGTTAACGTTTGCAACACTTTTTGTCCAGGAAACAAAGAATGTTTGGGAGACTGGGCACTTGCAAGAAGTCCCTTAACTAGCACTACACCTCCCCTCATTCAATACCCTAGGGTCTCCAGGGGAAAAGTCTGATATTAAAGGGTCATGTCCGAATCATATCTAAGTGAACTTTAAACCTCTTGAATATGAAGATTAAAATCTTTATTCCTTCCAGTTGGTTCTTGCTCAAGTAAGATCAAGGTTTAATCTTAGGGAGGTTGGTGGGTTCATTTTGTACTCATGTTTTTCATGAGGTTAACCATAATATTCTTGGGTTTTATAATATTCCATTGACCTTTTTTTGTGTTTGTAGGCATCTCTAGGTGGTTTCTATCTTTCATAGCCTATCAGGTTGATTGGAGACAATATCTGTGTAATATGGATATTAATCATCGGCTTTATTTTATACACTCAGAAGTAATATCGTCAAGATGATCTCAAGTGAAAATTTCATGACCATGAAATGATTAACTATTACCTAATTTTTTGTTTTCCTTTGTTTTGTGTTTCATAGGTTTCTATAGGTTGTTTGTGTCTCCCATGTACTTATAACGAAGATTGCAGCCGATTTCGGTGTAAAAACAATGTAGCTATATTTTATACATTCAAAAGGAAAATCCTCAAGATCATCTCAAATGAAGAAGTCAGCGCCGTGAAAATGTCAATTGCTAGTTTTAGTTTGTTTCATTTTCTTTGTATTTTGTAGGTGTCGCGGTGGTTTTATCTCGCACGTGGTTATCAAGATGATTGGAGGCAATTTAGGAGTATCTGGAGAAAAACATGGAGTTGTATTTGGTAAATTCAAAAGGAAACATGGTGAATAAAATGCAACTAAACAAATTAAATATTCATAAGGTAAAATTAATGTAAAGTAGAACCATAGATTACCTCCCGGTAACAACACCATAAATTCCTTGATGATGCAATAACAAATAAATTGGACGATAGTTGTTGGGCCATCAAGCGCAAGGATTTCTAGCTAGCAGCAAGTTTCCCACCGTAAAGAAACCTAAGTTAGAAATCCATAAATATCACACCCGAGCCTTTGTCAAGTAGAACTGCAATACAATTAAAAATCTACTTATGCCCACAACACTTCTAGTGAGGCTGCCAATCTAACTAGTTTTGGTAGTTGCAACATGTAACTAGTGCATAATGTGGCATGAACTCTTTTGTATTTTTAAATAACTGGAAAGTAAAAGTTCATAATTTGGAGAATTTTATCACAGAGTCAACTGGACGGGGGGTTTGCATTTGCGAGGCCTCACGATATATATGTCAAAAAAGATGTGTGGCCTTGACTGCTAAATTTGAGTTTTAAGTTTGCCAAGAAAGGGTATGCTTGCATTGGTCATGACTCATGAGCTATCAGCGCCGACGATGGCCGACGTGGCGACTCACCTACTCCGATAGGCGACCATGGCATGATTCACGTTATAATACTGGGTAAAGATAGGATCGACACATGTACGTATGTACATACGGGTCCTTTCTTCCAAGTATTCTCCAGCCTAGCCAGTCAAGGCAAGCATCGACAAAGAGCTACACTTTATTAACCCGTTGGTAGCTTGTTTAATCACAAGTGAGCAGTAGATCTGTAGATCTGAGCGACTACATTTATAGAAAGCTGAAACATGGAGCGGCTTGCGAGGAAAATCATGTGCAAGTGGTCAATGGACCCCTCTTTTCCCCCATTTTTCCCCACGCGGACGCAGGTGTTGCTTAGTGTGCATATTTTTTTTCTATGAACGCACGCATGCACCCTGCATCTATGAGCACCTTCGAGAGACTGAGCCGATACATCACCTTCATATTAACGAATTCGTCACAGACGTTTTCGTAGTCGACGGGAATGTCTACTATCACTAAACGCACATCACTGGAGGACCTGCAATAAATCAAGAAAAATGCGACCACCAATGTCAAGTTTAGGAATTGAATCCTAATGGGTTGGTTTCACCACAAGGAAGCTAACAATCTGAGTTTCACTCAGTTCGCTCTTGATGCGCATAATTATGGTCGGCATGACTGTGTATGGTACAGCATGTAGTTGCGTTTCGATTGTGTTGAGTGGGTCATGAGGAGAAAAAAATCTTCCCCCTCCCGCAAGTGCCGCGCGGGGGTGGGGTGGGGGGGACCCTAGCCATCTTGTCGTCATTGAGTGAAGCCCGGTCGGCTGCAGTGGGGCTTTCTCTCCTCCCATTCGTGGGAGGCAGGTGTAGGCTGGTGGCAACGCGCTGCCGTGGGGTGTGGTGAACCTGGTGGCGGGCACTGGCGGTGGGGGCGTGAGCATTCGGTGTTGGTGTGGTGGGCTGTGCAGTTGTGGCGTCCATGGAAGCGGCGGCAGCTCGATCTGGATCGGCTAGGGTCTTCAGCTGCTGCAAGTGCTGCATAACTCCTTGCCGGCAACGCCCGCTGGCCTTGGCGCTGGTGCGGACTGGTGGCACTCTGGTGCAGGCGGTGGCTTGGGGCCTATGGCTAGAGACTTTAGGTGACCGGAGCTTCAGGTGAAAACCCTTGTCTGCGCGAACTCAAAAGCGGTGATGTATGATATTTTAAATTTAAGATATTTTCTGAACCCGTGGTATGTAAGATATTTTAAATTTATCATTGCCAATGTATTTACGTTCCTATTGCATTTCACATATTTTCTTGATAAAGGGCAACATATTAATACCAAGTTCATTGAAAACTATACCCAGCCTATACAATAACAGAATGTCAAGAGCTAGTCTAGGCATTGGGCCATTGAGGATGCAGATAAGCGAATTATTACAAAGAAAAAACAGAGGAAATAACCCCAAAAAACAGGCCGTGACAATCTGTCATCGGCTTGCAGGACCAACAAGCTGGTTGTGTGTCTTCAACACTGGGCTGACTAACTATATGGGCTTGTCTGCTAAGTTGGTGGGCTCCAAGGTTCAAGACTATTTTTTTTCACATTGCTGGGCCTGCTTTCAAGCCTTGAGTAGCTCCGCCACTCGCAGACCGGCCGTTCCAAGCAAGGAACACTGGACCCTTCAAGAGTTTCTATAGAGAGAAAAAAAAAATGGAGATTCACTTGAATTTTGAGAGCCAAAAATCATTTCCTATCTGAAGTCCTGCTCCTTTCCTTCTTTATTTGCACGTTAGCTTGGCCAGATAAGGTCTACACCTATGTATGGCTATGTCACATGCACGCCTCCAAAGAAAGCATATATAACCCATTGTGATTTGGAGGAGACAAAATTGCAAGATTATCTTGTGATAACACAATAGCCGGACCACCTAGCGTAATTTAAACCCACTGGAGTGCAACGACTAAGCTGAGCATCACCGTCTCCTTGTTTAGGACAATATCTACAACACCCCACGTCATCAAGTAGCTATTATACGGATATGCTAAGTCATACACCCTAAAAAAGGTTTTAGTTCTTTGGGAAGAGACGAAAATGCAGACTGTATTTTCTTAATATTTTTTTTGAGGGTCTGTATTTTCTTAATATAATAGCCTGGTCTCCAGCTGTTGTAAAAAACCCAGTCGAATGCATTTAAGCACTAAGCAGCACATACAATATTTCTTTATCAATGAAAGAAGTAAAATTTTATATGCCCTGTACCTAAGCCGATTATGTTTGATGCCACTTGACTATGACTAAGATATGTATTAGTTAACTTCATAACGCTAATCTCTACTATTAAAGGGGAGTTGGTCATTGTGCGGTGGTACATCCAACTCCCCCATCCCCATCATGCATTAATTCAATCAAATAAAAATATATTTTTTTACAAAAAATCTCAACTAAATCATAAAAATTCCTGTCTTCCCCTACCCTTACCCAACTTAAATCAAATCTTACCAAGTCTCAACTAAATAAAATTTCTTTATCTTCCCCTACACATACATAAATCAAAATCAAATCTTACCAAAATCTATGTATACCCCCGTTGCAACGCACGGGCAATTAGCTAATTGCCACTAATATGTCAACTTAAGTGTGTTTTCACTAACTTAATTACATTAACCCCTTATAAGCGATCGACTAAAAAGTTGATACTGCATGATAGAACTAACCTGCCAAAGTATAGCCTGTGTGATATATATTACATTGGAGAGATGGAAGAATTCGTACATGCTTGTTGTTAATTTTAGTAATCAAAGCACCTAAAAAAGTTATCATATACTGCAACCACCATAAGTGCCGTTTGTTATCTCGACCCATCGAAAGACTCAACTTAGGCTCGACTCATGTCAACTTACTCTTCTTCCTCCTTACGCGGCGGGAGATAACGAGGACCCCGTTATTTATGACCAGTGATGGTAGGGTGGGGTTTTTAGTTTTGGCTTTCGTCCCCAGATGGTGATAGGATCATGTTATAAATGTAGTAGGTTCAAAATTTCAGTAGATTGAAACACAAAAAACCTAATGGTTAATACTTCAGAAGAACTACAACATGGATCCACCTCGGATCATGAATATCTTGATGTTTTTAGAGGTTCAGTATATATATATATATACATACATATATACATAGGTTAGTCTGGTAAATATGAAATATTGATATAAGATACTATAAATTTGCATGAAAACTTCGAAAGTTATAGAAACCTTTGTAATGCACTAAACCATATTTACCCAATTGCATTCATTCGCAACGTGAATTATGGCCGGTTCTTTTGGTGCCTTTTTCTGGCTTCTAGAATAAGCGCCCCCTACCCAGCTTATCCTAGAAGCCCAACAATTTTGTTAGAAGTCTACTAGTGAAGACTTGACTAGTAGGCTTCTAATTTTTTTTTGTTGGGTTTCTAGAATAAACTTGGTAGGTGCCAGCTTATTCTACAAGTCATCAAAAGAATTGGCCCTTACCATTCGTTAGCTTCGGATGGTGGAGTTGGCGAAGGAGGGCGATCTTCGTGTGACAGTGGTGTCCCTGACAAGCCGGGGTAGAAAGGAACTGTGTGGTGGCACACACCGCGGCGAGCCCCCATGGCACGGCCATGGGGGTAGACAGGGAGGTGGCAGTGAGGCGTGGTGACAACCAGAATAGAGTTGTGCTGGATGGCAGTGTTCCAACGATGGAGATGGTTAGAATGGTGGCAGCATGGTGAGGTGGGCGGTGACAGTAGATTAGACTCGTCCTAAAATATTTGCGGTGTCGAAAAGTTCGTGGATATAGTGCATCATAAAAGCCCTCTTTCCTTTTTCTAAATATAAAATAAAGGCCAGTGGCATGTTTATAAAATGCGCTAGAGTTGGATTTTTACCTTTTTTATTTATAATATCATTTTTTTCTTAAAGACGGTCGGGATTTAGAGAATCCGCTAGAGTTGCACTAACTGTTTCTTTTTTCGGCGCTAAATCAAAATTAGATTCTTGGGGCCTAAATTTTTTATTTTTTGACACGAAACAGTTTCATCATTTGGGATTGCACCAGATATTTTATGGCCGTTTGAGCTGGTGGGTGCAAAAAGAGCTGCTGCAACACGCTGTGTAGCCTCATGCTTGAAGGTTGGTGGAGTGTGCCATGAACCTGGCATCAACGAGATTCCCCCCTGTTAAAAATCGGGCGCTAGAGGGAAGTATATATGTACGTGCTTACGACCTTTGATCAGGTAATGTCGTAATGATGCCCTCTCCGTACTTTGGATAAATAATAATGGGTGCCCATTTCGTTGAGCCCGAATGTGTATCCTTTTCCACTTTGTAAACGTGCAGCTGGAGTATGCTCCACGAGGGCGTGCGCGATCATGTCCCCCCTGTCTCTCTTTGGCCAAGGCATGTCTCACGAGGTCGATTATGTAAGCCTGTGGGAAGATCGTGTCTTGTACTAGTAGTAAGATTTAAACCTAGTGGGATTCAATGCTAACTTTGCTCGACATTTATTGTAATCAGTCTGCTTTCCTCTCAAAAAAGGCTTGTGCTTTCATGTATTATATGACAAAAAAGATGTGTGGCCTTGACTGCTAAATTTGCGTTTTAAGTTTGCCAAAAAACAAAAAGAGTGTGTTTGCATGGTCATGAGCTACCAGCGCCGACGATGGCTGACGCGGCGAAGCACGGCGACTCACCTTCTCCAATAGGCAACCATGCCATGGCATGATTCACACGTTATATACGCTACTGGGTCAAGAAAGGATCGCCACATGTACGCACATACTGGTCCTTCATCCCAAATATCTCCAGCCTAGCCAGTCAAGGTAAGCATAGACAAAGAGCAACTTTGTTAACGTGTTGATAGATCGTTTAAGTTGCTATATCTATATAGCAGGGCGAAAGTCTATTTCAAGGAGGATAGATCGTTTAATGACCGGTTACCAGTTAGTACAGATCTGGCTAACTAAACTTTAGAGCATGGTTAATAATATAGCCAACAATCGGCTATAAGAAGTTGCCATATCATCTAGAGCCAACCTAATAGCCGGCATATACAATAATAAGTTTTAGATGTGTACTACTTTATTAGTAGTTGGCCCATCTTATAACCTCACAAAGCATCTTGTGTCTCGTGCTGCAGCTGGCTACACATCGAGCCAGCTTCTCTTCTCTCTCATCTTCTCTCTCCTTCAATTAAGCAAGGATATAATATTTTAGTTCTTATAGCCTACTTATGTCACCTTATTGTACTTGCTCTTAGAGCATGGTTAATAGTATAGCCCACTGCTGGCTATAAGCCATTGCCATGTCATCTATAGCCCATCTTATAGCCAATATATACAATAGCTGATTAGAAGAGTGTATTACTTTTTTATTATATGGCCCACCTTTCACTCTCACAAAGTGCCTAGGAGCACGTGCTAGAGCTGACCCTTCACCAAAAGCCCGCTTATCTTCTCTCTCCTCTTCTCTTTCCTTCAACTAAGCAAGAATATACTAGTTTATTTCTTATAGCCAGCTGACTCAGCTCTATTGTACTTACTCTTAGAAAGCTGAAACTTGGAGCGCCTTGCGAGGAAAATCATGTGCGAGAGGACAATCAGTCCCTCTTTTCTTGCACGCGTATGCACGTGTGTGCGTGCTCGCGTGTGTAATTATGATCGCCATGCTTCCTTGCTCTGCATGGTACAAAATGGATCCCAAATGATAGTCTTGAGTTGGTCATGAGGTAATAATGGCATAAAATGTATCCCAGGTATATGTGACTTGTTTTTTGAGTTGAAGTATATGTGACTTTTTTTTTGACAATTGTTTGCATTCAAATCACGAAACAGTACAAAATAGTTGACCCTTACAAGCACATTGAAACGCAAACACAAAGGACCATGAACACCTAGAGTACCCTAAGACAACCATAACACAAGAAGATCTCCGAAGCCCTGCGTTATCATCCCTAAATCTTGAGAGAAGACCCCTGCAACAGAAAGATCTGCAACTAAGCACAAGCATGTCATCATCTTCGACCACGGAACAATTGCCGTCACGCTGCTTCCTCCTTTCCTGACACCAGCGCTGAGAGGGCATGGACAATCCAACACACCTGCAACAGCCGTCATCATCTTTGGCTTTGAGTACCGCAAAAAATGTCCCTTCCGGAAGGAAGAGAACTCGAGTCATCCAACCGGTCCAGCACCGCGGCCGGGCCATCCACCTGGGCAAAGCAGGATCTCCCTCCAGCATCAGCACAGAGGAAGAAGAAGAACAACAGCAGCAAATCATACCGACAAGGAAGAAGAAGGGTCTTCGTCTCCCTGAATCCATCACCCATCTGAGGACCCAAACGGCCAGTGCCGATGGCCCTCCAGCCTCCATAGCCCGCGACCTCGACGAGATCCGGGGATCCCCCACCCCGCTGGCTCCTAGACGAAGGCAAAAGCCTCGCCTGGCCGCGAACGAAGCCTGGAGAAACTTATTCCGACGCGACACCACTGCAACGGCCTCGACAGTGTCACCCTCAACCCTAACCCTACCACACACCCACGTAGCGGACAGACCCGAGGTTCCCCCTCCCTCCCACCGCCGGAGCGGCCGACGAAGAGAGAGGGAACCGGCGGCACCACCGGCGGTACGCAAGGAACCCTTGTCGCCTTCAAAGATCGCTTCGTGCGATCCTACTTTTTCGGGATTCTAAGTATATGTGACTCTTGATAGTGTGGAGTGCATGAGGTGGTAATTAGGAAAAAAACACTCAGGCCCGCATCGTCCTCCTTGGGTGACACGGGTGGTGCCTCGCAGCCACCGCCTGTTGCCGCCACTTTGGCGGCCCTCCCCTCTCCGCCGTTGGTCGATGTCGCCGGGTAAAGCCCTTGCTGTAGGCAGCAGCAGTGGGGTTCTCCCATTCTCCCTTCTCCTCCTCGATCTCACCCCTCCCACTGATCCTATACGCACCCCCTCTAGCGCAGGCTCCCATTGCACTACCCTAACCTCCATCTGCTTCCCGGGTTTTTGATTCGACTGGGGACTGGCTGGATCTGGTTGTCTCGGTGGTGGTGCATGCCACCCCCGATGACCCCGTCCTCTTCATCCTCGTGGAGGAGTTGGTGGCGGTTATAGAATCACTACCAGCTAGGTTCCCCCGCGCCACTCGTTGGGGTTGTCACTATAGGTGCGGCCATCTCCAAGAGGGTTATGGGCCAGCCATATCTAGTCATGGTTGTGCCATTGCGGTGCCATTGCGGTGGATCTTTTGGCATGTATGTGTTACCCGGAGTAGTACTATGCACATGATACTGGTGTATGGTACTACCTTCACAGTACATAGTATTATAGTTTGGTATCATAGTGCCCACATTTATTTTTATGCATGACACACACTAGTACATTATTTAATATGATATGGTATCATACCATGATACTCAATCATCTCTTTTCTCATTTAGTTTGGTGCCACCTCAGCAAAAATGCCTAGCTGGCATGCATGATACTACCTATGATACTCCCATTGTGGGTAGCCTTAGTATTTGGTGACTACGACTAGGTGGGATGAAATCACTGCCCGTCCGCCTGTGTGTAACCGCCCGCCCGTTATGGATCAAATTTGGACATTGTAGATGTGCAACAGATCCGGTTAGTGACGCGATCCAGGGTTAGATGGTTCCTCTGCTGCTCCTTGGGTGGGTATTGTCTTGGTTTCCAGATGTTGGTTGGGTATTGCAGATCCTTGGGTGCCAGGGCGACAACCCCAGATGGTGAGGCTGCGCAGATATCTCTATGGTGAGCAACGTGTAGCATTGGTGGATCTTTCCTTGGTTGTGTGGATGGCGACAGGTGTGGCAGGGGTGATCTAGGTTTTGTCATTTCTTCAGCGATGGCGGCTACCTAGTCTTGATCTGGAGACCTCGATCTAGTGGCAGCTATCCTTTCCTTGGGCTGGGTTGGCAATCTTGCTATCTCGGTGTGGCATGAAATTTTTAGTGAAATCTCCGCCCTCTGGTGGTGATGATGCTTGTGGGTGCCACATCCTTCTTGGGAGTGGCACTGTTGTTACCCTCCCATTGCCTCTGTGGTGGTGCGTCGTGTATCCTGTTTGGGGTATCGGTGTGGATCTCAGGTACCTTCCACTCAGGGTCTTCAGGGATCTCAGGTACTTTCCACTCAGGGTCTTCAAGCAAGCTTTGATCCCAGGACGAAGCTTCTTCCACTTTGGTGCGGCGGTCTCGCTTGCCACCGACCTCATTCCTTGTTGTCTGCACGCAAGATCGACACTCCACGACCAACAAGGAGAGGGCAGCTGGCTCTCTCCAAGGATAGCTTGGTGTGTGCAGTGCAATGGGGTCTGATGATTTCCCAAGGAGGCATGGTTTCGTTCCTACTAGTTAGTGGTCTTGGATGCTTCCTGGTGTTGTGGGGCTACTCCTATACTCATGCTCGACTTTGAGTTGATGGTGTTTGCATCACTCTCTCGACTGTTGTTTTTATTTTTGATTTGCTTTGTAAGAAGATTTCCTCATCGCCTTGTATCAGTTCAGCCATTTGTTATGATTTATAAAGTGGGGCGAATGCCTATTTTGCGACGAGGTAGTAATTAATTCCGAAACTAATACCTGACATTATTAGTGAACTTGATGGTATCTACGGTATGTTAAATCCGTTCTTGCTACACTGTTTATGTTCTTATTGAACGTACATATTTTCTTGATAAAAGGAAACATACTCCCTTCATTCCTAAATATAAGTTTTTTAGAGATTTCAATACGGACTACATTCGGAGCAAAATGAGTTAATCTACAACCTAAAATATGTCTATACATCTGTACGTAGTTCTTATTTTCTAACATGGTAATACGTGTCTCATTCATATCATAAAAATCAAAGTACAAGTCACATAATGACCGACATGACAAAACTAAAAAGATAGCAGAACATCTCTGATCTTGACACCAACGCTCGTCACCTGCCTCCGACACCACCACAGCAGCCACCGAAGAAAAGAATGACAGATCACCTCCCCACCCGAGCTCGACGCGGCTCCATCGCTGATATGCAGCTTTGCGGACCTCCAAGGTGGCTCACCAAAAGTCAAGCCATTGCCGTTGAACGAATCAGACCGGGGCAACACCACGGACACGCTGTCGAACTCCAGATGTAGCACCCCACCATGACTAAGACGCCGAAGGAGGAAACCATACCTGCCATCCACGAACCACGAACTCAGCACACGTTCCGTCTTCCAGATGTCGTCGATGCAGACCACAATCTGCATCCGCTCCTGGACTACCTCCCAAGCTCCGCGCCGACGCTGGAGCAAACGCCGTCGCAACGGCGGAGCCCGAGGACACAGGTCCACCACGAGGATGCCGCCGCCGCCACGCCATCCTTGTTTGAACAGACTGGTTTCCAAATCCATCTCCAACCATAGGGCCAATGGCCTTGTTAGGGAAGGATCCGAAGAATCTTTATTTAACACCGTCATCGTCACCGCCGAAGCCAAGACAATGAACAGTCTAAAAACTAGAGTACGAGGGGGTAAAAACGATCCACACGCGTGGATCCGGCGACCCCCTCACCACGGACGACCGAGGTCACCAGCGGAGGGGAGCCGCCGGAGGACGGCGCTAGAAAATTGGCGCCCCTGGCGGCAGCTAGGGTTGGAGCCGCCAGGGACGAGAGGAACGGCGCATATGTAGTTCTTATTGAAATCTCTAAAAAGACTTATATTTCAGAATAGAGGAAGTATTAATATTAAGTTCATACAAAAATTATACCAAATCCAGATATTGAGAATACGCACAACAAAATTAGTAAGAAAATTCATCCGCAAAAAAAAAGTTAGTAAGGAAATAAAAAACAAAGGACATGACCCCGAAAACATGGCGGGGTAATCAACGACACGCAACAGCATAACCGCGACATCAAACAGTCATTTGGCAACGCCTGTGTGTCGTCGGACAAAAGGACCCATATTTTTAGTAGTACGATACGCGAAGACAAGCGGAAGACATATTCGTATCTAACCTGTCAAAGTGCCACTGGTATCAAACGCGAACATATGCCCGTTCAAAACTTCGGTCGCCGAGTTAATTTCAGTAGTCCAATGCGGCAACCACCATTGCAAGCTACACGTTATCATGTGGTACTAAATCAGGAAAATTATACTCGTTACATGGATCTAGCCAGGCAGGGAACCCGTTTCCCAGGTACATTATTAGCAAGGCATCTACTCACATGGACCTTGTGGGATCGAAAGACGACTCAAGTTGGCCCCAGTCAAGTCAAATTACCCTTGTTCCGCTTCCACGTAAGGGCCAGTTCTTTTTGGTAGATTTTTTAGACATCTAGAATAAGCTGCCTCCTACCCAATTTATTCTAGAAGCCGAATCAAAAATATATTTTCAGAATCCTATTAATTAACTCTTAATTAGTAGGCTTATTTTAGAAGACAGCTTACTCCAGCTTATTTCAGAAGCCAAGTCACATATGCACCACTGCCGCTATCTAGCATTCTAGGCCTCCTATGGTTTGGAGGAATTTCATAGGAATTCCATACGATAGGATTTTTGTTGGAATTTTTCCTTCAGAGCCCTCTAGTTCATAGGAATGGACTCCTACTCCTGCACATGGTTGGTTCCTATCCTCCACATTTCAAAAGAAGATAAACATGAGCTTAGACTCAATTGAAACTTTTTCCTATGATGTGAATCAAATGACATCTCTTTTCGTATTCCTACTTATAAGACATGAGATACATGGCATCTCATTTCAGACAAGTTTCCTATTCCTATGATAATCCTATCCTATGAACAAAAGGAGGAAAAATAAAAGCATTGACCCAGATCTCGTCTATCTTCCCAGCGTGCTAAGGATCTATATACATCTTGTAATTTCAAATGTTCAAACATTTACTATTAAAGAGTTTGTACGTCGTTCATTTCCTTCGCTACAATCTCCACCCATTCCCTCGCATGGCCTCGTCGCCCGTCGATCTTGTTTTTCAGTCGCACCAGTTTTCTTACATATTTGCTTAAATCTCCCCAAAATGTTTTCCTCCAATCTCCCCAACTTTCCCCGTAGAGCCATGACGGGCGACGAAAGCTTGATTTAGGCCACTGCTGCCCTGTCCTTCTGCCTCCATATTTAGTTACATTTGAAAAGGAGGGCAACCTCCAGCCTCTTCATCATGGAAATGGACACAACCGCATTAACAAAATGACAAATAGCAAAGTTCAATACACACAAAACGCTAATAAAACAAAGAAGCCATAACCGGCATAAACAACAATAGATGCCTACACATTTCTCTATTTTTTTTTGCTTTCCCAAATAAAAGTTAAAATTAAGTTATCTCTCTATATTTTTTAGTAGGTATGCATGAGAACACTCAATTATTTGTCCACCAGGTCTTAGCTCTGCTATTTCGATTTTCATTCCTGCTACCAGACAATGGCCGACGGGAGAGGCTTTGTCTCACCTCGCGTGAGACCAAACAATCACTCGCCTCAAGAACCGTTGAAGTGGGAAGGCCTAGTCGGAAGCTCTTTGTTCGTCTCTTTCGCTGGTTGGTTCTTAGAAAATGTTTGTACCATTCAACAAAATATTTGTGACATTTAAAAAAATGTAGATGTGTTCAGAAAAATGTTTTTTGATATTTTAGAAAAAAATTAAAAAAATGTTTACATAATTTGGAAATTGTTCCGTACCATCAAGAAAAACGCCCGTGACATGTATAAAAAGTTCACATATTTTGAAATATGGTAATGATATTTTGAAAACATGTTTATCAATGCAAAAACTGTTTGAGGAAGTTTAAAGAAATATTTTGCACCATTCAAATATGCAAGTGACATTTCAAAAATATGTTCCTGAAAAATATTATAATGCAAAATAAATGCTCGCATAATAAAAACAATTGTGTCATTAAAAATGTTAACGTTTATTTGAATTTTTTTAACATTTATTGAAAAATAAATAATGTTCAAACATGTATGTGAGAAAATGTTCAACAGATACAAAAAATTTACAATGTGCATTAAAATAGTTGACATGTATTTGAAAATAAAAAACAGTAGAAACAAAATAAGAAAGAAAACATGTGAATACCGATAAAAACACATAGAAACAAAATAAGAAAAAACACATGGAAGGTTCTAGAAACGATGCATAGAACCCTCGCAAAATTGTTGCGGGGGCTAACTGTTGGGCTAATCCATTCAAAGGAGTGACAAAGGTGAGGTGGGTGTGCATCTCGCAATAAGCGAGACATAGCCCCATGATGGTCGACTATGGATTGTTCAGCCACAAACCTAGATATGGACGGAATGGACTATGTCAAGCGCCAGATGTAGAACTACTCTAAATCTGGTTTTTCCAGCCAAGATCTAGAATAGGCGCATATCCATGACGTTGCCCTTGATATATGCTTTCGTATCATACACGCATTAGCACATATCTCGAGAAATACATCGTCGATATCATCATAGGACTCGAATTGTACTTATATAAGATACAACAGGGCTCACATGAGCTAGATATAATCATTACCTCAAGAGACCAGCACAATCCAACATTACATCATACATGATGAAAGTATGAATGGGCTGACTATAGACAAAAGACAAATAGGCCTAAGAGGCCAGGAAGATGAACGATGTATCCAACCCGGTGGTTAAGCAAGCTGACAAGTGGAAACCTATATCTACTAGTGGCAAGCCAACTCCACGAAGAATGCACCATCGAAGCTGGAGAAGTCCTCTATGGCAGTGTTGCTGAAAAGCAAGGTGACTAGATGACATACTCCACAAAACTAAAATCATATCTATCTAATTATGTATCATTCTCAAGGGGATATGATTCAGCGGCAGCAAGCACTAAGCATTTATAGAAACATGTTACACCTTGCGTCTATTGAGAAATAAGGTAAGAGAGCACAAAACAAGATAAGATAGTGTATGTTGAACCAACTACTCCATTCACCTAACCTGACTACAATCATAACATAACCTTGCATTCCTCTGCGCATCCCTACAAAGAAGAATCACCAAGGCACTCACAATGTTGGTCAAGTTTGATTTATTAAAGGTTGAAGTTGTTCTATGGTCATGTATGTAATGTCCACGTCATCCATAACCACTGACACGGCTAACCCTGCAAGGCTATACCATTGTTAAACAATAACATGACTATCAAAAATTTCGTGTGTTGAAGCACATATTCCGCGGAAAATCACACCTCAGATTTGTATACCGGCAAAGGAATATAAGAGTGTTTAGATCACTTCTTAAAGTTGTACACCCTTTTCTTTATAGAGGGAGTACATTCGCAATCCATATATAGAGAGAAGCCTGGTAGTAAAGGGGATCGTCAGATATAACTTGAGCATGGCAGTGGTGGAGCTTCATTGAAGTCGCAAATGCCATATCTCAAGTGTAAGGAACGCTAGGAACAACTTGCTTACAGCCGACGCTCTGTCAGGCCAGTGTACTAGAACTGTTTTCCTTCTCAAAACCTCACCAAAATGAAAATTATATTTTGTTCCATTATTTTTCTATTTTTCTATTACTTTTTGTTTTCCCTTTTTCTTTGTTTTTAGTTTCTATTAATTTTCCGAATTTCCATTAAGCTTTCAACTTTTATTTCTTTTCCCATTTTCTCCATTTTTATTATTATGTTTAGTACTTAAAAGAAATGTAAGTATTTTTAAGAAAAAATATTTATTCAATAAATAAAAACTTTACAAGCGGATGTTTTAAATACATGTTAATTAAAAAACATGGTTTATAATTTTTAAAATAATGCAGAAGATGTTTTAATAAATTATTATTTTTGAAATACATGATGAATATTTTTTAATTACCTGAACCAATTCCCTTATATTTATATTTCTAAAGAAAACACATAAACAACATTAAATACCTGATGAATCATTTCCTGTATGTGATGAACAGTATATTTAATACAGATGAATATTCTTTTTAAATAGATGGTGAAATTTTTATATATGCGATGGAAAATTATATACACGCAGAAAACACTATTTTCTAATATGCGATGAATATTTTCGAAAATACGTGATGACCAATTTTGCAGTATGCAACGGATATTTTCAAATACCCGAGGGACATTTATTTTGAATAAGCTATGATTTTTAATACACGGTTAACACATTTTCAAAATGTAATGTAAAATTTTAAAATATGCAATGAATAGTTATCTTCAAATACGCATTGGAAAATTTTATATACATGGCATATATATTTTCCAATATGTGGTGGACATTTTTATATAAACAGCATATATTTATTTTCAAATATGCGAAAAAAATTAGGTATGTGATAAACCATTTTCCAATATGCCACGAACATTTCCCAAAATATTCAATGGACATTTTCTTCAAATACGCTACAACTATTACATATTCCGGACGAACATTTGAACTATGTGATAAATGATTTTCCGATGTTTGACAAACATTTTTCAAATATGCTATGGACGTTGTTGAAATACGTGAAGAACTTTTTTCAAATATGTGATAAAAACATTCATATATGTGAAGATCATTTTCAGAATACGTTGTGTACATTTGGTTTTCAGATGCGCTGTTATTTTTTCTAAATACACCGCAACCACTTTTCAAATACACGATGAACATATTTAAAAATGCAAGAACACTTTGAAAATACAGGTATTTAAGAATAATACTTGGAGTGTTTTTTAAGTAAATGAACAGTTTAGAAAAACATTCATGAAAATATTAGGATATTTATATTTCAAATGAACTTATATTTAAACATAACATTGAATGAGAAGAAGAAGCTGCTGCTATTTTAGCATATTTCACCGGGCAATTCCTTTTTTTTTGGCGTGTAATTTCACCGGGCAATTCCTTTTCCGTGCGTGGTTCGTTGGATAACACCCACGCACGCACCCTCATGTGCACTCCTGCCACTTATATTGTCTGGCCCATTTGCCGTTTGGTGTGTTCGATTGCTTTGGAAAGGTCCCAGAACGTTGGCCTGTTCCTTCTTTTTCTTCTGTTTTTTATTTTGATTTTCTTCTGGTTATATCTTTTCCATATTTATTTTTATTTTCTATTTAAATTTGTGAAATTATTCTTGCTGTCATGATATTTTAAATAATAAAATATTTTTAAAATTCGTGAACAATTTGACGTTTTTGAATTCAAAATATTTTAAACTGGTTTTGGGACCTTCCGGAAGGTTTTGGTTTGCTTCAGGTCTGTTTTTCTTTTCTATTTCCTGTTAGTTCTTTTACCATTTTTTTAGAACTTCATAATATTTGTGTTTTCTAAAAATGTTTGGAATTTTAGAAATGTTGCAGATCCAAAAAATGTCTAGAATTTTAAAATTGTTAATTTTAAGAAATTGGTCCCAATTTCAAATAAATGTAGTTATTCAGGAATTTTTTTGAAGACATCAAGGAAAGTGAGTCCTACAGTTCCTCGAGTCGCTACCGTGTGTGCAGAAATGGGATCGCGAATACATGTGCGATTGGGCGAAATTATTGGTTAAGGGGTACCCTTTGCAACGCGGTGAGGTGGGCGGTGGCGGGAGGTAAGGCCTGTCCTAAAATATTTGTGGCGCCAAAAAGTTTGTGGATAGACAGCATAAAAAAAACCTCCTCCTTCCTCTAAATATAAAATAAAGGCTAGATGCATGTTTATAGACTGCACTACAACAGTTTTAGCCCTTTTGGTATAGTGGAGGTATAGAGAATGCGCTAGAGTTAGCGCATTCTTAAAAGGAGTGCAGACGACACACGGTGGCCGATTCTTTCATGACCCTGCTAATCAAGCCGTCCATGCATTTGAGCAAACTGTGCCACGCCAATGGATTCATTATCGTCAAATTTTCGTCCCAGCTAGTATCGTTTGCATATTACTTTTGTTGTAAGCCGTTTGCTTTCGTCTAAAAAAGGCCTAATCATATTTGCCAAAAAAGACGTGTGATCTTGACTGCTAATCTATTTGCATTGGTCATGAGCTATCGGCGCCGATGATCGACGACACGGCGGCGACTCACCTACTCTCTCTTTATTTATTTTTTGCGGGGGACTCACCTACCCCAACAGGTAACCATGGCATGATTCACGTTATATATATACTAGTGGGTACAGATAGGATCGACACATGTACGTACATACGACGGATACGGTTCCTTCGTTATTCTCCAACCTGGCCAGTCAAGGCAAGCATCGACAAAGGGCAACTGTATTGTATTGAGGGCATTTCTAATCGATCTTAAAAAATAGTGGAGTAAGCGTCCTAGTATACCTTAGAGCATCTACAGCCGAACTTTGCAAATCTAGCACCTCAAACGCCCCTGAACGCGCCCGGGCGCGTCCACTGGCACTGACCGGACACGTCTTAAATTAGCCACTTTGCATCCAACTCTCTCATATTTTATCCCCTAAATTCATACAAAGCCTGCAAAAGAAATTATAGGTAGTACATTTACGTACTACCCTAGCTACTCTTCGTCGTCGGAGATGTCCACGACGACGGTGCCGGGCGCCGGCTGGACGGGCGGGTAGGAGGGCTCCGGCTCATCCTCCTCCTGCTCGACCTCATTCATGTAGGCGAACATCTTTGCCTCCTCCGTGGCCTCATGCGCCTCAATCTCCTGCCGGCGACGGCGTCTTGACTCCGCAGCCGACTCCGACCGGAGGGAATTGAGGATGGTCTGCTACTCCGCCTGCAGATCCCCATCGCCAGCGTCCCTCATATCCTCCTCCTCTGGCTCATCCCCCTCCTCCTCAAAGTCCTCTTCCTCCTCCTCCTCCTCCTCATCGGCATCGTCGTCCTCCTCCACCTCCTCCTCCTCGTCCTCCTCCTCCAACTCCTCTTCCGGATTCACTGCATCCGGAGGTAGCCTGTTGCGATCCGGGCTTCGCATCTAGCCCGGATATGCTCAAGGAGCTCGAGCCGGCGCTCCGACGTCAGAAATGGCTCGCTCCTCACCCGGCGTTGTGGGGGCATGGCTACTAGGCGCACGGGTGGAGTCAAAAGTGGCGACGGCAGCGGACATGAGGAGGAAAATGTGGATGGATGGTAGGGTTTCGGTGCCGCCGGTCGACTTAAATAGCCGGGAAATGCAATACGCGGCCCGCCAGAATTGCGCCATGCAGCGCCACCAGTCCCACGGAGGAGACGAGCTTCAGACCGTAGGGTTGGAGGGCATTTCCGCATAGGACCCCTTCGTCAGTCTGACGTGGCGGGTGTGTCCGGGCCCCCCCATATTTGGGCTGGATATGGGGGTTGCGGGTCAGCCCAGGCGTTTGAGACCCGTTTAAGCGTCCGGCTGGGTTGAAAAAACATGACCGGTCAGTGACCGGGCGGCCGCGTTTAAGCGTCCGGCTGGGTTGAGGCGCCGGGCTATAGATGCTCTTAGTGGAGTATATATACTTCAGTAAAATTTCGCCGGGCCTAGTCGAATCCTTAAAGTTAGCGGAGTAAAAGTAAATTTGCATAAACTCAAACAAAGTTTAACCGAAATATGCATGCATGTAAACATAAGTTCAACATAGATAATCCTCGCAACCGAATATTAAACATAGATTTAAAGAAACTAAAAACTTGAACTAAATTCGGCCTTGGAGGTCAAGACAGTCCTTCCTGGCAAGGCCACCCTCGGTGCTTGTTGGGCCGGGACCGGTGCCGCCGTCGTCATTGTTGGGGAAGACGCTCCGCTACTCCTCGGCGTCGATCTCCTCCTCGCTGCCCTCATTGCCGCCCTCGTCGTCGGAGATGATGATATCTTCGCCGTCATTGAAGGCGAATATCGCCCACTGTGCCTCCACGAGCTCCCGGTACTGCCGGGGGAGGTCATCCATGTAGGCCTCGGCGGCTTCCTCTGCCTCGAGGCGCTCCCTCGCCTTACAGCCCTCTTGCGCCATCCGAGCGCTCGCCACCCCCGGCTCCGGTGGGATGAGGTGAATCGGAGCTGTACCAATGGGTAACTTGAGCCTTGACTCGCGGCCGTGGAACCGGACCTGCCATCGGTCGTACTCCAAGGCCGTGAGCTCGGACGTGTGGAACGGGCCGATCCACCGCCGTTCGTGGGTCTCCTGGTCGGTGATTTCCGCCACCCACATAGTCATGTGTGCTTGTAATAAGAACTTACATGACATCTTCTGTCTTACCCTCCCTTGGTAGCTGGGGTCCAAAAGGAACTAAGGATATTAAGGCCTCATTTTAATTGATAACCGGAACAAAGCATTAACACATGGTGAATATATACATGAACTCCTCAAATTACAGTCATACCCAGAGAGTATCCAAATTATTGTCATTTTGGGGTCTACAGACCAGAACAATAACAACTGCACATACCTAGCAGATAGGATCAGGAAATCAAATATTTTCATGAAAGCGTTCAGATATGAAATCATGGCACTTGGGCCCTAGTGACAACATTAAGCATAGCAAAGTCATAGCAATATCAATCTCACAACATAGTGGATACTAGAGATCAAGCCCTAACAAATTTACTCGATTACATGACAAATCTCATCCAACTCCATCACCGTCCAGCACACCTACGAAGGAATTACTCACTCCCTGTGGTGCACATCATGGAATTGTTGATGGAGAAGGGTTGGTGATGATGATGGCGACAAAACCCCCTCTCTGGAGCCCCAAACGGACTCCAGACCATCCCTCCCGATGAAGAACAAGAGGTGGCGGCGGCTCTGTATTGTGAAGCACGATGAAACTTCTTCTCTAATTGTTTTCTCGAGAAGACTGTATTTATGGAGTTGAGATTAGGATCAGCATAGCCTTGTGGTCCCCACAAGGCTGGTCGCGCCCTGTTGCCTTGTGGGCAACAGGCGGCCCCACTTTGGTGGGTGTTCACTACAATATTTTTCTTTTATTCCATAAAAACTCTCCAAAAAGTTTCGTCCAATTTCGAGAACTTTTATTTCTGGACAAAAAACAACACCATGGTAGTTCTGCTGAAAATAACGTCACTCTGTGTTAGTTTCACTCATATCATGCAAATTAGAGTCCAAAACAAGAGCAAAAGTGTTTGAAAAAGTAGATACGATGGAGATGTATCACGCCCCTCCCCAAGCTGCTCCACCGCGACCCCCTCTTCTCCGCCTCTGACCTAGAATTTCTCTAGTGAAATTCCAGCAACCCCAAGCACCACTCGACCAACCACTGCTAGACAACTCCGGTGAGCCTCAGGTCCGTCTGGAACCCTAATTGCACTGAAGAGCTATGCTACTTGTGAGCTGTGTTGGGATCTCCTTGAAGATGAGAGGACGACACCGTAAAATAGAGGTAAGTATTTCCCTCAGTTAAGAACCAAGGTTATCAATCCAGTAGGAGAACCACGCAAGACCTCGTGAACAACACCTAGACACAAAAGAACAAATACTTGCACCCAATGCAAACAAGGGGTTGTCAGTCCCAGTAGTTAATTGCAAGGATGAAGTCTGATAATGGTAGATAGATAAACAAAAACACAAAATAAAATAACGATAAATAAATTGCACTGATATCCCACAAGTATAGGGGATCACAACAGTTTTCAAGGGTAGAATATTCAACCCAAATTTATTGATTCGACACTAGGGCAGACAAAGAATATTCTCAAGTATTAGCAGTTGAGTTGTCAATTCAACCACACCTTAGAGACTTAATATCTGCAGCAAAGTATTTAGTAGCAAAGTAGTATGGAAGTAATGGTAACGGTGGCAAAAGTGACAGTAGCAGTTTTGTAGCAATCGTAACCGTGACAATGGAGAAGTAACTTTTATTTCTGCACAAAAGTAACACCATGGCAATTATGCTGAAAACAACATCAGTCCGGGTTAGTTCCGTCCAAATCATGCAAATTAGAGTCCAAAACAAGGGCAAAAGAGTTTGGAAAAGTAGATACGATGGAGACCTATCAAGTCCCCCGAGCTTAACCCATTGCTTGTCCTCAAGCAATTCAGTTGACAAACTAAAAGTGATAAAGAAAAACTTTTACGAACTCCGTTTGATCTTGTTGTTGCAAATATGTAAAGACAACATTAATAGTTTTTAGCAAAGATTATAAACTAACCATATTCACCATAACATTTAGGTCTCATGTTTATTCATATCAATGGCATAATCAACTAGCGAGTAATAATAATAAATCTCGGATGTCAACACTTTCTCAAAACAATCATGATATGATATAACAAGATGGTATCTCACTAGACCTTTCCGAGACTGCAAAACATAAATGCAGAGCACCCCTGAAGATCAAGGACTGACTAGACATTGTAATTCATGGCAAGAGAGATCCAGTCACAGTCATACTCAGTATAAATTAAAATAATGCATACAAATTAAAGTGGTGCTCCCCAACTGGTGCTTTTTATGAGAGGATGATGACTCAGCATAAAAGTAAATAGATAGGCCCTTCGCAGAGGGAAGCAGGGATTTGCAGAGGTGCCAAAGCTCGAGTGTTTGAAACAGAGATAAATAATATTTTGAGCGCATACTTTCATTGTCAACATAACAACTAAGAGATCTCAATATCTTCCATGCTACATACATTATAGGCGGTTCCCAAATAGAATGGTAAAGTTTATACTCCCTCACCACCAACAATCACATTTCACGGCTAGTACAAAACAACGGGTACCATCCAACTAACAACAATCTTGGGGGAGTTTTGTTTGCAATTATTTTGATTTGATTTGAGCATGGGACTGGGCATCCCGGTTACCAGCCATTTTCTCGTGAATGATGAGCGGAGTCCACTCATCGTGAGAATAACCCACCTAGCATGGAAGATATAGACAACTCTAGTTGCTAGATGAGCGATTCGAGCATACAAAACATAATTTCATTTGAAGGTTTAGAGTTTGGCACATGCAAATTTACTTGGAATGGCAAGTAAATATCGCATATAGGTAGGTATGGTGGACTCATATGGAACAACTTTGGGGTTTATGGAAGTGGATGCACAAGCAGTATTCCTGCTTAGTACAAGTGAAGTCTAGAAAGAGAGTGAGAAGCGACCAACTAGAGAGCGACACAGTCGTAAACATGCATTAGTGAGGGAGTCCTAGACTAGGGGATGTCCGGATAACTGAACTATCATCTTTGGCCGGACTCCTGTATACAAGATTGAAGACTTCGTCCCGTGTCCGGATGGGACTTTCCTTGGCGTGGAAGGCAAGCTTGGCGATACGGATATGTAGTTCTCCTACCGATGTAACCGACTCTGTGTAACCCTAACCCTATCCGGTGTCTATATAAACCTGAGGGTTTTAGTCCGTAGGACGAACAACAATCATACCATAGGCTAGCTTCTAGGGTTTAGCCTCTCTGATCTCGTGGTAGATCTACTCTTGTACTACCCATATCATCAATATTAATCAAGCAGGAGTAGGGTTTTACCTCCATCGAGAGGGCCCGAACCTGGGTAAAAACATCGTGACCTGTCTCCTGTTACCATCCGCCTAGACGCACAGTTCGGGACCCCCTACCCGAGATCCGCCGGTTTTGACACCGACATTGGTGCTTTCGTTGAGAGTTCCTCTGTATCGTCACCTATAGGCCTGATGGCTCCTTCGATCATCAACAACAACGTGGTCCAGGGTGAGACATTTCTCCCCGGGCAGATCTTCGTATTCGGCGGCTTTGCACTGCGGGCCAATTCACTTGGCCATCTGGAGCGGATCGAAAGCTACGCCCCTGGCCATCAGGTCAGATTTGGGAGTTTGAACTACACGGCTGACATCTGCGGAGACTTGATCTTCGACGGATTCGAGCCACAGCCAAGCGCGCCGCACTGTCTCGATGGGTATGATCTAGCTCTGCCGTCGAACAGTGTCCTGGAGGCCGCACCAACGTCCGCTCCAACCCTTAGTTCGGAGCCGACTTCACCGATCGAGTATGAGTGGCTGAACACCGCCTCGTGGGCTACGATCTCTACGGCGATTGAGCCGAACACCATCCCTGTCCTTTGCAAAGCCCGTGACTCCGAGGTGCCGGACTCCTCTCTGGACTCCGAACCTCCCGCGCCCCTGCCAGTCGAATCCGATTGGGCGCCGGTTATGGAGTTCACCGCCGCGAACATCTTTCAGCACTCGCCCTTTGGCGATATCCTGAACTCATTAAAGTCTCTCTCTTTGTCAGGGGAGCCCTGGCCGAATTACGGTCAGGAAGGTTGGGATTCGGACGACGAAGAAATTCAACGCCCACCCACCACCCACTTTGTAGCCACTGGCGATCATTTAACCGACATGCTCGACTTCGACTCCGAAGACATCGACGGTATGGACGACTGTGCCGGAGACGATCAAGAGCCAGCGCCCACAGGGCACTGGAAGGCTACCTCGTCATATGACATATACATGGTGGACATCCCAAAAGATGGGAATGGCGATGGAACAGCGGAGGATGACCCCTCCAAGAAACAACCCAAGCGCCGACGTCAGTGGCACCTGTCACATCCTAGCTAGTCCATGCATTAGAGTGTTGCCTCATGTTTACTTTTCATCAGAAAGTTGAAATGGGGAAGACAGAACCCCCAGAACCCCTCTCAATTCAATTAGGGTTTTCTAAAAATATTTTCAATGAACCTGAAATGCCCTTCTAAAATGTTCATCACCTTTGCCTTGGTCCTAAACCACTGTCAGAAGTGATGCACAAATTTCTAGGTCACTTTAAGGTCACTGGATTAAACTTTAGCTATTTGAATTTGGGCATTTAAATTATATAAAATATTTCAAATGCTCAAATAATCCCAAACTAAAATGTTCCATGCTGGAAATATTCCAACTAAGGACCAGGTGCAGTTTGGTGAATTTTGGAGTTGCCTAGGTATTTTTAGGAAAGCCCAACACTTACAGAAAAATAGAAAACAGAAATTTAAAAAAGAGAGAAGGACTTACCCGGCCGCAGCCCACCAGGCAGCCCAGCTGGCCGGCCCAGCACTGTGCTGGCCCACGCCAGCCAGCTGCTTCACCGTCGCCACGCAGGCACAGAGGTGACGCCGGCGAGCGTGAGCTCGCCACGGCGTCAGCTGCTTGCCGCCCGCGCCACCGAGCACCTGGGTGAGCTCCACGTCGCCGCCCCGACCCCATGGACACCTCATTCACCCCCTGCCTCTCTCCCTCGCTCTCCCGCACCATGGCCGACGCACCCGCCGCCGCACCGCCGACGTAGTCGCGCCCTCCGTCGACCCCGTGCTGCACCACCCTGTCCATCCGCCTCGCCGTCGCCGACTACATCGAGCAGGCCGAGCCCCGAGCACTCGCACGCTCTGCAACGCCTCCGCCGATCTCGTCTTCACTGAGCACCGCCGGAGATCCCCTTCGACATCGCCACCGCATCATCTCGTCTCCGACCGCGCCGTCCGTTTCTCCGTGACCACCGTGAGCTCAGCAACCTCCCCATCCTCTCCGTTTGCTTTCTCGTGCACCGTAGCAACCACACGAAGCTCACCCGCACGAGCTGCCGCGGAGCTCGTCGCCGACGTGTCTCCGGCCAACCACTGGCCATGCCACCTTGTCCACTAACTCCACCGCACCCCCACGAGTCCAACGCACCACTCCACGCGCCTCGCCGTGCCCCGTAGCCACGAGTCCATCTTCAAAGGACTCAGGTGACCGCCACGGTTGTCGCCGGCAACGTTTCCGGCCACCCTGAGCCCAACCACCACCACCAAACGCCGCGGCATGCACCTATCTACCCGTAGATGGTCTCCGCCGTCCATTTGGTCGCCGGAACGTGCTAACCCACTCTCAGCGCCGCGTCTGGCCTCGCCGGTGGCTAAACGTCGACGTGTTTGACCCGTTGACGTTGACTGGGTGGGCCCTGGTTGACTCTCCTGAGTCTATGACAAGTGGGGCCCCCTCTGCTAATTAACCTAGTTTAGGCCTAATTAAAATTAGTTAGTCTAATTAGCTACTGACATGCGGGACCCACTGGTCAGGTTGACCTGGATGCCCCCGTTGACCTCTGACGTCATCCTGACGCACTGCTGACGCAATAACTAATTTCTAGATTTATTTTTATACAGGAAATTCCAGAAATTGTTGCAAACTTCAAAAGTTCATAGAAATTAATCCGTAACTCCAAATGCAAAGTTATATATATGAATTTTGATCATAAAAATTCAATCTATCCGTTGGTAATGGATTCATGCATGTTAGAACAACTTAACCTTGCTGTTTAAGCAGAATAAGATAATGCACTTTTATGGCTATGTTAAATGAGCTAACATTTGAATCTTTGGTTCAAATGAGTTCATTCCTTTCTGTTCTAGCTTGCATTAGGCCAACACACATTCATATTGCCATGTCATAGCATGCATCATATTGTTGCATATTGTCATGTGTTGTTTATGTTCGGTGTGTCTTTCATGATAGGTTCTGCCTCCGAGGATAACCCCGAATATCCGTCTGAAGGGCAGTATCCTACTACCACTACATCAGGCAAGCAACCCATTGATCATTCCGATACAAACCCATGTTCTCGCTTCTGCTCTTGTTTACTACATTAAGACAACGCGATTCAAAGTGTTGTGTGTTGCGGTAGTTGAACCCACTTCCTTTGCATGACCTGTCATTGCCACAGTAACTAGATGAAACCCACTAGTATGTGTAGGAATTGATTGAGCCATGTTTGTGTTTCCTACCATGCTATGCTTGCTATGCTTAGAGTTTTGTCCAGTCTGGCTCATCGGGAAGATGAACTAGAGTGAAAGGTTGTGTCGGGTTCGAGAGTGAAAGTGTTGAACACGATTTGGTAAAGGTATCGATGAGAGGCCATGTTTCATTGAAGCCGTCCTTAAGAACTGAGATCTGTGTGTGTGATTTAAGACTCAGCTACTACCATGCATTGGGATCCTTAATTGACCCTCTCGACTTATTAACCACTCTTGTCCTCTGTCCGGGAATTGCAAGTAGTTTCTGGTGTTTGTAGCATGCTGGGGGCCGCACGCAGCGCTGACCTTAGGGGTGGGCTGTGTTGTGGTAGGCACGTGGCCCGGTGTACCGATTCGCCCATTTGGTGTCTCGGGAACCCTGCACACATCGTTCGGGGCCGTTAGTGGAAACCTCGGCCGGACTCCCTGCGGATGGAACCCGAATATGCGATAAACCTGGACTAGGGACTCGTGTGTTTAGTCAGGTCGTGGTCGACACCCTCGCTGGGCTTCCTCTTGAAGGTTGCCGAGTACATGTCGTGTAGCGGCGATAAGTGGTGAGAGCGTGTGTGAAGAAGTACACCCCTGCAGGGTATAAAACTATTCGAATAGCCGCGTCCGCGGTAAAGGACTACTTGGTCACCTATACTGTTCATAGACAAGTAAATGGATACTACTAAAAGCCTCAAGATAAGTGTGAGTACTGCGGATGGCCCTCTCATAGGTTGACGAGAGAAGATCCTCGGTGGAGTATTGTGTTGGTGAGTAGTGGACTCGTGTGCGACAAATGCTTTTCAAGTGGTGTCACGTAGGACAGCTTAGCCAATAGTCAAAGCTGGCTTGCTGCAATAACTCCACTACCTTCTTGAGAATGAGCATGTATAATAGGTTTCTGTTGTAAGACTTGCTGAGTACCCCGGCCCCGTACTTATGTTTGCTTAATTAATGTTTTCAGACGACAACACCAACCCCTCCGATGGGTTCTACGTAGACCTCGACGTTGACGAGTGACTAGCCACCCAGGTGGTGATCCAAGGCTTGTGAAGGGCCACTGTAGATAGAAGGGCTTCATCAAGCTTTCTTTCTTTTTAGAGTCTGTACTCAAACTAGTTTGCTTCCGCATGTGCTTGTATGTTGTATGACTTGAGTGTTGGGTCATGTGACCCCTATCTGTATGGATATGTATGGCTCCTTGGAGCCTCTTAAATACAGTACTTTGAGTTGTAGAGTTTTGTTGTGATGCCATGTTGTATGTACTCATATCGGGCATATTGTGTGTATGATTGAAATGCTTGGTACAAGTGGGATCCGACAATCTAGTTGTTTATCCTTGGCAGCCTTTCATATGGGGAAATGTAGTCTAGTGCTTCCTGAGCGATAGTAGTCCGCTACAGCCCAGTTCACCGGAGTCCTGCTAGCCCAGCACTACTGCTTTGGACACTTGACTGGCCGGCATGTGTTTCACTTCGTTCCTATGTCTGTCTCTTCGGGGAAATGTCACGCGGTGATATTTGGAGTCCTGCCTAGCCTGCTATAGCCCGGGATACCGGAGTCCTGTTAGCCCAGTGCTATAGCCCGAATTCATACATTGATGACCGACATGCTCGATGTGATTCATGTATGCCTGTCCCCATGGGTTAGCGCCGCTTTGGGTTCACGACTAGCCATGTCGGCCCGGGTTCTCTGTCATGTGGATGCTAGCAACATTATCATATACGTGAGCCAAAATACGCAAACGGTCCCGGGCCATGGTAAGGCGACACCCATGGGGATACCGTGCGTGAGGCCGCAAAGTGATATGAGATGTTACCGGCTGGGTCTATGTGACTTGGAATCGGGGTCCTGACAGCGTTGGCATCAGAGCCGGACTGCCTGTAGGTTCGCTAAGCCAAACTGGTCGATGTCGAGTCTAGAAATGCTTTAGTTATATGTAGGGGAATTGATTGTGGGAGGGACGTATGGCTCTTTTTACTCCTTTACCTTATGCCCTCTGATCTGTGTCATCCTCTTCTCATTCTACGTGGGTATAGGACTAGGCTCTCTTCTCTCTATCAGGTTCACGTGTTACTAATCCGTAGTAACTTATAGGAATGTTGGTTACCAGCCTCAGTTCGGTTTCTACTAATTTTAGTATGTTATCAGTTGAACCAGAACCTTGATATGATGTTGTTGAGTGGCTTTGCAATCTGATTTTGAATGTCTCAAATCTAGTCTTGAGCATTTACAGTCGTCATGCTGTCCGATTCTCCCTAGAAATTCTAATGTCCTTGTATTGTGGCTGTGCTTTCAGATGGCCACTCGTTCTCAAAACCAAGTGGTTCGCCTGACCAGGTGCATCGATGTGCCCGGTCATATGGATATGCTAGTCCGGGTAATGATTGAGACGGGTTATCGCTGGTATCCCGAATACACTGTCAAAGAGCAGTTCCGAGACTTTAACCAAAGCCAGTACCTCTGTACTATCAGAATCTTTCCGTCTTATCCTGGTTCTACTGAGCCCCTTCACTGTTCTTATGGACTTGGGGTTACTATTGAGATGGCGGTACAGGATGCTGCCTACTCTATGATGACCATCATGCGAGTCAGGACCGGCCTACTTCAGAACACCGACTTCCGTTATATGCCGGCCTCACTTCCGGGGGCGCAGGGGTACCTCCAGGCTATCTATGCTGACTCCACACATGAGGACTCACTTACTCGCACCACTGCTAAGATGCTCGAGAATAAGGACCGAGAGAATTGGGCCTTGAGGCTAGAGCTTTTCAACACTCGCGCCGATCATTGGGCCATGTTGACTCGGTTTGCACCGGCTGTGCAAGCTGGATGTATGGATACTAGGGATCTGTACCCTGTGAGATCTGCTCTGCCGGATATGGTGGATTGGCGTGATGTGGGAGGCATAACCCCACCCCGTGGTCCCCGCAGGCCACCGTTTGTTGGTCCAAGACCTCATCCTAGCCCCTATGGTCCACAAGCTCCTCAGGATTGTCTGTTTCCGGATAACCATGTAGAGCTTCCAGGCTATGGAGGTGACTTCTATGAGGACTATTACGGAGCTGTCTGAGTAGTAGTAGTATCTGTAGTATTGTAATAGTTGTATTTCCATCGTCTTGCGTGACCTGTGGAATATGACTTAGTGTGTATCCATTCCGGAAGTGTAGAAAAATAATGTATAGGACTTTGGAATGCTTCCGATGAGATGTAACGTCTTTCTTCGTAGTTGTACTTAGTCGGGCTTGTACTAAACTATGAATGGCGTGTATGACCGTTGGTATATATATGGCAATTTCTATATTACCATGTCATACGGATGAACATCTCTGCATTCCGTGTTATCCATTACATTCCGCACTTCGTTGCGCAGATTTTGCCATTTTTGTCTAAACCATTGTCTTGTTTTCCTAGGATGGTCAACACCCGCAACAACCCTGCTGCTCCGGAGCAGGGTGAAGCCAGTGCAGCTAGGAATGTAAACCTGCCTCAACCCCCTCTCTGGCCGAAGTTATGCTGGAGGCAGAACGAAACAAGTGTGAGACCAATCGCTTGCTGGAGCAGATTGAGCAGAATACCGCACGCCAGCCGAGGAACGATCTGGTGTCACTCAATGACTTTGTCAAGCTGTATCCACCGAAGTTCAAACATTCCGTTGAGCCTCTCGATGCGGATGACTGGCTTCGCAGCATCACCCACAAGCTACATTCTGCCAACGTGGCTGAAGCTGATAAGGTTACCTTTGCTGCCTACCATCTCGAAGGCCCTACTAGCCTTTGGTGGGAAAATTTCGAGGCTATGCGCCCGGTTGGCCAAATCACTACCTGGGCTGAGTTCAGTGCGGCTTTCCGTGAGCATCACATTCCGGAAGGTCTCATGGATCGTAAGAGGGAAGAGTTCTGCAACTTCACCCAGGGTAGGCTGACTGTGGATGCATACAGTCGTGAGTTTGGAAATCTAGCACGATATGCTCCTGAAGAGGTATCCACCGACGCCAAGAAGCAAGCAAGGTTCCGCAAGGGACTTAGCCCCGAGCTTCGCCGTGATCTTCGTCTGCACGAGTGCCCCTCCTTTCAGAAGTTAGTCAACAAGGCTATCAGTGCTGAAACTGGACAGTCTGACTTTGAAGCTTCGCGCAAGCACTCCCGTGACTTTGGTTCTTCATCCGGCTCTGGATCTCAGAAGCGCCGAGTCTGGATCCCAAGCACCGCTCTGCCACCCAGATTCACCCCGAGGCCATCCTTTGAGGCGCCTCGCCCCAACCAGCAGTATGCACCGCCCAAGGCCTATGGTGGCCCCGCTGCTAATGCTGCTCCACGTCCCAATGTGATAACTTGTTTCAAGTGTGGAGAGATGGGTCACTACATCCGTGAGTGTCCCCAGAACAACCCCAACCAGATTGGAAAGTCTGTTGGCCGTGGTAAGCCAGCAGGAAAGGTGCTCTACGCCAAACCAGCTGCCACTGCTCGTGGCCACGTCAACTATGTTTCAGCTGAGGAAACCCATGAGGATCCCAACGTAATTCTCGGTACGCTCCTTGTTAATTGTCATCTGGCAACTGTTCTCTTTGATACTGGAGCATCTCATTCATTTATTTTTGAGAGCTATTCTCGATTGCACAACACCACATTTTGTGACATGCACACGTCCATGGAAATTCAGACTCCGGGTTCTAGATGGCAAACCTCTAGAATAAGTTATGGGAATGAAATCCTTGTCGACAGATTAGTCTTCCTTGTGTCACTAATAGCTCTCAAGTCCTCGGACATAAACATCATCTTGGGTATGGACTGGATGTCAGCCCATTATGCTAAGATCGATTGTTCTACTAGAACTGTTCAACTCACCCACCCTTTGGGCAAGACAGTCAATGTTTCGACCCGAGTGTCTAAGCGTCAGCTTTACTCCCTAAATGCCAACCCCCTTCTAGACCTTGAAGATATTCCGGTAGTCCGTGACTTCCCGAATGTCTTTCCAGAAGAACTGCCAGGTGTTCCACCTGACAGGGATGTCGAGTTCGTGATAGATCTTGTTCCAGGTACCGTCCCAATCTCTAGAAGACCTTATAAGATGGCACCCCTAGAACTAGCCGAGCTTAAGAAACAACTCGATGAGTCCTTGCAAAAGGGTTTCATCCGTCCTAGATCTTCTCCATGGGCTTGCCCCGTCCTCTTCATCAAGAAGAAGGATGGAACGGATCGGATGGTTGTAGATTACCGACCTATCAATTTGGTCACCATCAAGAACAAGTATCCGCTCCCCAGGATCAACGACCTGTATGATCAGCTCGCTGGATCCTCAGTCTTTTCCAAGATGGATTTGAGGTTGGGCTACCATCAAATCAAAATCAAGAACAGGGACATTCCCAAAACGGCCTTTGTAACTCGTTATGGCCAATACGAGTACACCATCACGTCCTATGGTCTAACCAACGCTCCAGCCACCTTCTCTCGGTTAATGAACTCGATCTTCATGGAGTATTTGGATAAATTTATCGTGGTTTACCTCGATGATATACTCATCTACTCCAAGAATGAGGAAGCCGAACATCTAAGGCTAGTGTTGATGAAACTTCGAGAGCATCGCCTTTATGCCAAATTCTCGAAGTGTGAGTTCTAGTTGCCAGAAGTGACCTATCTAGGACATGTAATCTCTGGTAAGGGAATTGCTGTCAATCCCGAGCGAGTTCAAGCCGTCCTTGACTGGACTCCACCTGAATCGGTCAAGCAAGTTCGGAGTTTCCTCGGTTTAGCGAGCTATTGCCGCCGCTTCGTCGAGAATTTCTCCAAAGTTGCTAAGCCTCTAACCAAACTCCTCAAGAAAGATAAAAGTTCGAATGGACGCCACAGTGCGAGTTCAGCTTTCAGGAACTGAAAAGACACCTGACATCTGCTCCCGTACTGATTCCTCCAGATTTTTCTAAGGACTTTATTATCTACTGCGAGGCCTCGTGACAAGGACTAGGTTGCATACTCATGCAAGATCGTCATGTGACGCTTCCCGGCAGTTGCGTCCACATGAGGATAACTATCCCACACATGATCTAGAGCTTGCAGTGGTGGTCCACGCACTCAAAACCTGGCGACATTACCTTCTTGGTAATCATTGCGAAATCTACACTGATCACCAAAGTCTAAAATACATCTTCACCCAACCGGATTTGAATCTCAGGCAAAGACGTTGGGTCGAGTTGATTACAGATTACGACTTAGGAATATCTTACACCCCAGGCAAAGCCAATGTCATGGCTGATGCACTAAGTCGTAAATCTTATTGTAACAATCTAATGTTACAACAAGGTCAACCGCTTCTCCACGAGGAATTTTGTAAGATTAATCTTCACATTGTTCCTCGAGGATTCCTTTCCACCCTGGTGGCGAAGCCCAACCTTACGGATCAAATCATAACCGCTCAGCGGTATGATAGAGGTATATCTTGGATCAAGGAGAACATTGCTAGCAGAGCTGCTAAGTGTTTCTCCATAGATGAGCGAGGTGTTGTCTTCTCGAGAACCGCTTGGTGGTTCCCAAGAAACAACAACTGCGGCAATTGATCCTTAAGGAAGCTCATGAATCCCCTCTCACCATTCATCCCGGTCGTACTAAAATGTATCAAGACCTACACCAGAGGTTTTGGTGGACTAGGATGAAGAGAGAAATCGCTCAATACATTGCTAATTGCGACATCTGTCGTCGAGTTAAAGCAGAGCATCAACGGCCTACTGGCACCCATCAACCTTTGGAAATTCCTGAGTGGAAATGGGATAAAATCGGTATGGATTTCATTACCGGGTTTCCCAGGACCAAGAGAGGGAATAATGCTATCTTCATTGTTGTCGATCATATTTCCAAAGTAGCCCACTTCCTACCCGTTCGTGAGAGTATAACCGCTAGCCAGCTAGCTGAATTGTACATCTCCTGAATAATGTCTCTTCATGGTGTTCCATTGGATATTAACTCAGATCGTGGAAGTCTCTTCACCTCTCGATTTTGGGAAAGTTTCCAAAATGCGACGGGAACTCGTCTCTCTTGTAGCACCGCCTTCCATCCTCAGTCAAGTGGTCAAGTAGAACGAGTCAATCAAATTCTGGAGGATATGCCTCGAGCTTCTGTCATCTCTTTCGGAATGAATTGGGAGAAATGCCTTCCATTCACCGAGTTTGCTTATAACAATAGTTACCAAGCTAGTTTGGGCAAAGCTCCTTTCGAAGTTCTCTATGGACGGAAATGTCGAACGCCTCTTAACTGGTCAGAAACCGGGGAAAGATAACTCTTTGGCCCAGATATGATCCAGGAAGCAGAAGAGCAGGTTCACGTTATTTGTGAGAAATTGAAAACAGCCCAATCTCGTCAAAAGAGTCAATATGACCGTAAGCATAAGCCTATGTCTTATGAAGTTGGCGAGAAGGCTTACCTTCGGGTTACTCCTTTGAAGGGAACCCATCGATTCAGTATCAAAGGCAAGTTGGCTCCTCGTTACATTGGACCCTTTCGCATTCTTGCCAAACAAGGAGAAGTTGCCTACCAATTGGAACTACATCCGCATCTTTCCAGAGTTCATGATGTCTTCCACGTTTCTCAACTCAGGCGTTGCCTCTCGGATCCTATCCGTGGAGTGGACCACGAAACGCTTGATCTCCAAGATAACCTTACCTATCGTGAATATCCCGTTCGTATCCTTGATCAAGCCGAGCGTACCACTCGACGTCAGAATATCAAGTTTCTCAAGGTTCAATGGTCAAACCATTCCGAGCAAGAAGTTACTTGGGAAAAGGAGGATCGTCTTCGACTTGAGTATCACACCTTCTTTCCGACGGATCCTAAATCTCGGGACGAGATTCTTTTGAGTGGGGGTGAGTTGTCACATCCTAGCTAGTCCATGCATTAGAGTGTTGCATCATGTTTACTTTTCATCAGAAAGTTGAAATGGGGAAGACAGAACCCCCAGAACCTCTCTCAATTCAATTAGGGTTTTCTAAAAATATTTTCAATGAACCTGAAATGCCCTTCTAAAATGTTCATCATCTTTGCCTTGGTCCTAAACCACTGTCAGAAGTGATGCACAAATTTCTAGGTCACTCTAAGGTCACTGGATTAAATCTTTAGCTATTTGAATTTGGTCATTTAAATTATATAAAATATTTCAAATGCTCAAATAATCCCAAACTAAAATGTTCCATGCTAGAAATATTCCAACTAAGGACCAGGTGCAGTTTGGTGAATTTTGGAGTTGCCTAGGTATTTTTAGAAAAGCCCAACACTTACAGAAAAATAGAAAACAGAAATTTAAAAAAGAGAGAAGGACTTACCTGGCCGCAGCCCACCAGGCAGCCCAGCTGGCCGGCACAGCACTGTGCTGGCCCACGCCAGCCAGCTGCTTCGCCGTCACCACGCAGGCACAGAGGTGACGCCAGCGAGCGTGAGCTCGCCACGGCGTCAGCTGCTTGCCGCCCGCGCCACCGAGCACCTGGGTGAGCTCCACGTCGCCGCCCCGACCCCGTGGACACCGCATTCGCCCCCCTGCATCTCTCCCTCGCTCTCCCGCACCATGGCCGACGCACCCGCCGTCGCACCGCCGACGTAGTCGCGCCCTCCGTCGACCCCGTGCTACACCACCCTGTCCATCCGCCTCGCCGTCGCCGACTACATCGAGCAGGCCGAGCCCCGAGCGCTCGCACGCTCTGCAACGCCTCCACCGACCTCGTCTTCACCGAGCACCGCCGGAGATCCCCTTCGTCCTCGCCACCGCATCAGCTCATCCCCGACCGCGCCGTCCGTTTCTCCGTGACCGCCGTGAGCTCAGCAACCTCCCCATCCTCTCCGTTTGCTTTCTCGTGCACCGTAGCAACCGCACGAAGCTCACCCGCATGCGCCGCCACGGAGCTCGTCGCCGACGTGTCTCCGGCCAACCACTGGCCACGCCACCTTGTCCACTAACTCCACCGCACCCCCACGAGTCCAACGCACCACTCCACGCGCCTCGCCGTGCCCCGTAGCCACGATTCCATCTTCACCCGACTATGGCGACCGCCACGGTAGTCGTCGGCGACGTTTCTGGCCACCCCGAGCCCAACCACCACCACCAAACGCCGCGACATGCACCTAGCTACCCGTAGATGGTCTCCGCCGTTCATTTGGTCGCCGGAACGTGCTAACCCACTCTCACCGCCGCGTCTGGCCTCGCCGGCGGCTAAACGCGGCGTGTTTGACCCGTTGACATTGACTGGGTGGGCCCTGGTTGACTCTCCCGAGTCTATGACAAGTGGGGCCCCCCTCTGCTAATTAACCTAGTTTAGGTCTAATTAAAATTAGTTAGTTTAATTAGCTATTGACATGTGGGACCCACTGGTCAGGTTGACCTGGATGCCCCCGTTGACCTCTGACGTCATCCTGACGCACTACTGACGCAATAACTAATTTCTGGATTTATTTTTATACAGGAAATTCCAGAAATTGTTGCAAACTTCAAGAATTCATAGAAATTAATCTGTAACTCCAAATGCAAAGTTATATATATGAATTTTGATCAGAAAAATTCAATCTATCCATTGGTAATGGATTCATGCATGTCAGAACAACTTAACCTTGCTGTTTAAGAAGAATAAGATAATGCACTTTTATGGCTATGTTAAATGAGCTAACATTTGAATCTTTGGTTCAAATGAGTTCATTCCTTTCTGTTCTAGCTTGCATTAGGCCAACACACATTCATATTGCCATGTCATAGCATGCATCATATTGTTGCATATTGTCATGTGTTGTTTATGTTCGGTGTGTCTTTCGTGATAGGTTCTGCCTCCGAGGATAACCCCGAATATCCGTCTGAAGGGCAGTATCCTACTACCACTACATCAGGCAAGCAACCCATTGATCATTCCGATACAAACCCATGTTCTCGCTACTGCTCTTGTTTACTGCATTAAGACAATGCGATTCAAACTGTTGTGTCTTGGGGTAGTTGAACCCACTTCCTTTGCATGACCTGTCATTGCCACAGTAACTAGATGAAACCCACTAGTATGTGTAGGAATTGATTGAGCCATGTTTGTGTTTCCTACCATGCTATGCTTGCTATGCTTAGAGTTTTGTCCGGTCTGGCTCATCGGGAAGATGAACTGGAGTGAAAGGTTGTGTCGGGTTCGAGAGTGAAAGTGTTGAACACGATTTGGTAAAGGTATCGATGAGAGGCCATGTAGGAGTACATGGTGGGTTGTTTCATTGAAGCCGTCCTTAAGAACTGAGATCTGTGTGTGTGATTTAAGACTCAACTACTACCATGCATTGGGATCATTAATTGACCCTCTCGACTTATTAACCACTCTTGTCCTCTGTCCGGGAATTGCAAGTAGTTTCTGGTGTTTGTAGCATGCTGGGGGCCGCACGCAGCGCTGACCTTAGGGGTGGGCTGTGTTGCGGTAGACACGTGGCCCGGTGTACCGATTCGCCCATTTGGTGTCTCGGGAACCCTGCACACATCGTTCGGGGACATTAGTGGAAACCTCGGCCGGACTCCCTGCGGATGGAACCCGAATATGCGATAAACCTGGACTAGGGACTCGTGTGTTTAGTCAGGTCGTGGCCGACACCCTCACTGGGCTTCCGCTTGAAGGTTGCCGAGTACATCTCGTGTAGCGGCGATAAGTGGTGAGAGCGTGTGTGAAGAAGTACACCCCTGCAGGGTATAAAACTATTCGAATAGCCACGTCCGCGGTAAAGGACTACTTGGTCACCTATACAGTTCATAGACAAGTAAATGGATACTACTAAAAGCCTCAAGATAAGTGTGAGTACTGCGGATGGCCCTCTCGTAGGATGACGAGAGAGGATCCTCGGTGGAGTATTGTGTTGGTGAGTAGTGGACTCGTGTGCGACAAATGCTTTTCAAGTGGTGTCACGTAGGACAGCTTAGCCAAGAGTCAAAGCTGGCTTGCTGCAATAACTCCACTACCTTCTTGAGAATGAGCATGTATAATAGGTTTCTGTTGTAAGACTTGCCGAGTACCCCGGCCCCGTACTCATGTTTGCTTAATTAATGTTTTCAGACGACAACACCAACCCCTCCGACGGGTTCTACGTAGACCTCGACATTGATGAGTGACTAGCCACCCAGGTGGTGATCCAAGGCTTGTGAAGGGCCACTGTAGATAGAAGGGCTTCATCAAGCTTTCTTTCTTTTTAGAGTCTGTACTCAGACTAGTTTGCTTCCGCATGTGCTTGTATGTTGTATGACTTGAGTGTTGGGTCATGTGACCCCTATCTGTATGGATATGTTATGTATGGCTCCTCAGAGCCTCTTAAATAAAGTACTTTGAGTTGTAGAGTTTTGTTGTGATGCCATGTTGTATGTACTCATATTGGGCATATTGTGTGTATGATTGAAATGCTTGGTATGAGTGGGATCCAACAATCTAGTTGTTTATCCTTGGCAGCCTTTCATATGGGGAAATGTAGTCTAGTGCTTCCTGAGCGATAGTAGTCCGCTACAGCCCGGTTCACCGGAGTCCTGCTAGCCCAACACTACTGCTTTGGACACTTGACTGGACGGCATGTGTTTCACTTCGTTCCTATGTCTGTCCCTTCTGGGAAATGTCACACGGTGATATTCAAAGTCCTGCCTAGCCTGCTACAGCCCGGGATACCGGAGTCCTGTTAGCCCAGTGCTACAGCCCGAATTCATACGTTGATGACCGACATGCTCGATGTGATTCATGTATGCCTGTCCCCATGGGTTAGCGCCGCTTTTTGTTCACGACTAGACATGTCGGCCCAGGTTCTCTGTTATGTGGATGCTAGCGACATTATCATATACGTGAGCCAAAATATGCAAACGGTCCTGGGCCATGGTAAGGCGACACCCGTGGGGATACCGTGCGTGAGGCCGCAAAGTGATATGAGATGTTACCGGCTGGGTCTATGTGACTTGGAATCGGGGTCCTGACAGCACCGCTCTAAATCCCACCACAGCAAAAACGGTGATTCCGGCACGGGAGATAATAACACCCCAGGCAGTGCCGAAGACAACCCCCTCCAGCAGGATTCAGTGCAGGAGGGAGAAGCTAGCCCTCATGATAGAGCGGCAGACAGAGAGGTAGAGGACGATAATTATATGCCTCCCTCCGAAGATGAGGCAAGCCTCGATGACGACGAATTTGTCGTACCTGAGGATCCCGCCGAACAGGAGCATTTCAAACGCAGGCTTGTGGCCACGGCAAGCAGCCTCAAGAAAAAGCAGCAGCAGCTTAGAGCTGACCAAGACTTGCTAGCTGACAGATGGACTGAAGTCCTTGCAGCCGAAGAGTACGAACTCGAACGCCCCTCCAAAAGCTACCCCAAACGCAGGCCGTTGCCTCCATCAGAGGAGGAAGGACCCGCGTCACCAGCGCACGACATGGCAGACTGGCCACCCCGTGGCCGCGACAGAGAAGCCTCTCGGCCCTCCGCTCAAGCCACGCCCCGACGCTGCTCAAAAAGTACCAAGGCATGGGAGAACGCGCCGGACTTGCGAGATATACTGGAGGATAAGGCAAAGCAAACAAGATCGATCTACAGATCGCGTGGGCGCCCAACGACTCGGGATGATTACCGTCACGCCGGATACAGCAACCCCGGTCGGGCCGCACACAGTAGACAAAGCTCATATGAGCTATGTCGTGATATAGCCCAATACAGAGGCGCCGCACACCCACTATGCTTCACAGATGAAGTAATGGATCATCAAATCCCTGAGGGCTTCAAACCCGTAAACATCGAATCATACGATGGTACCACAGATCCTGCGGTCTGGATCGAGGACTATCTCCTCCATATCCACATGGCCCGCGGTGATGATCTACATGCCATCAAAAACCTCCCACTCAAGCTTAAAGGACCAGCTCGGCATTGGCTCAACAGCTTGCCAGCATAGTCAATCGGTTGTTGGGAGGACCTGGAAGCCGCATTCCTCAATAACTTCCAGGGCACATATGTGCGACCACCAGACGCCGATGACCTTAGCCATATAATTCAGCAGCCAGAAGAATCGACCAGACAATTCTGGACGCGGTTCCTAACAAAGAAAAATCAGATAGTCGACTGTCCGGATGCAGAGGCGCTAGCGGCCTTCAAACACAACATCCGCGACGAGTGGCTAGCCCGGCACCTAGGACAGGAAAAGCCGAAATCCATGGCAGCCCTCACCACACTCATGACCCGCTTTTGCGCGGGAGAGGACAGCTGGCTAGCTCGAAGCAACAACTTGGCAAAACACCCTGGTAGTTCGGATACCAAGGACAGCAATGGCAGGTCGCGTCGCAACAAGAATAAACGCCGCATTAACGGTGACAAAGCTGAAGATACGACAGTAAATGCCGGATTCAGAGGCTCTAAACCCGGTCAGCGGAAGAAGCCATTCAAAAGAAATACCCATGGCCCGTCCAACTTGGACTGAATACTCGATCGCTTGTGCCAGATACATGGCACCCTCGAAAAACCAGCCAACCACACCAACAGGGATTGTTGGGTGTTCAAGCAGGCAGGCAAGTTAAATGCCGAACTCAATGATAAGGGATTGCATAGCGATGACGAGGAGGAGCACCGGCCGCCGAACAATAGAGGACAGAAGGGCTTTCCCACACAAGTGCGGACGGTGAACATGATATATGCAACCCACATACCCAAAAGGGAGCGGAAGCGTGCACTAAGGGACGTATATGCGATGGAGCCATTCGCCCCGAAGTTCAACCCATGGTCTTCCTGCCCGATCACCTTTGACCGAAAGGACCACCCTACTAACATCCGCACGTCGGTTTCGCCGCATTGGTTCTTGACCCAATTATTGACGGATTTCACCTCACCAGAGTCCTGATGGACGGCGGCAGTAGCCTGAACCTGATTTATCAGGATACAGTGCGCAAAATGGGCATAGACCCGTCAAGAATCAAACCCACAAAGACGACCTTTAAAGGCGTCATTCCAGGTGTAGAGGCCAACTATACAGGCTCCGTTACACTTGAAGTGGCCTTCGGATCCCCGGATAACTTCCGAAGCGAAGAGTTAATCTTCGACATAGTCCCGTTCCGCAGCGGCTATCATGCACTGCTCGGACGAACCACATTCGCAAAATTCAATGCGGTGCCGCACTACGCGTACCTCAAGCTCAAGATGCCAGGCCCTCGAGGCGTAATCACGGTCAATGGAAACACCGAACGCTCCCTCCGAACGGAGGAGCATACGGCCGCCCTTGCGGCAGAAGTGCAGAAAAGCCTCTTAAGGCAATCCTCCAGTCCGGCCAATAAACAATCGGACACTGTCAAGCGCGCCCGGAGTAACCTACAACAAGACCTCCTAGCACGTTCCGAGCACGCGTAGCAATGCGGCCCCAACCCCAGCCCTCGCGAAATTGCGAAGCCAGTACTAAGCGTACATAACTACTCTATGGAGATACCATGGGCGTAAGGGGAGGGGCACGACCACCGCACGCCCAGAATGCGGCTCAACCGCACCAGGGTCTCCCGATTGTGTCATTCTTTTTCTTCCTTTTTTCTCTTACTTTTAGGACTACGTCTTCCAGAAGCCCTGTCCGACACTAGAGTTGCCGAACTCACGATGCAACAGCCAGGGAAGCAGAAAGCTACGTCGAGTGTCAAGGTGGTCTCTATTACGAGCATTATACCTGTTTTACATACCATCCCGCAGCTTACCCCTGGAAGGGGACATGTCAAAGTCTCGTACCTTGCTTATCGCCAAATTTGTATCGTTCTGCTTTTTTTTGCATTTTCTTTTGAATAAACAATATATAGCTCTTGCCTAATATTGCATTCTTTCCCATTGTATATGTTCATCTATGACATTGCACAACCGTACAATTTGGTACGGCCACCACACCAGGGGCTTATGTACCCCAAAAACATGGTGTGACAAGTCCGAACACTTTCACAAGTGCAGCACCCCGAACTTATAGCATTATATGCATTGGCTCCGAATCATGTCTTGGGTCAATAGTTGGGTTTGCCCGGCTCCCATGTTTTGGTACCTTATGTTCCGTTATATCGGCTAAGGTAGCGCTGGGAGAACCACTGCGATTGTTCCCCGGTTAAGCCGGGTTGAGCACCTCAGTGGAGAAAGCTAAAACTAACCGTCATGATAGGGCGAGAGCTGGTCGCTGTTCGAGAGTTTTTTCGGGTCCCTAAAGACTTATGCCGCTTAGAGCGAGGAGCTGGCATTGTCCGGCCAAGGCGTGGATAGTGCCCCGAACTCGGTCTTCCGAACACTAGGGGCTTCGCCGAAATTTAAAATTATAGAATTCTATGGCTAAGTGAGAGTGTTCAAGCACTATAAGTCCGGTTGCCTGGTTCGTTGCGTTGAGCGCCTCCCTCGAAGGACCCAAGAATGGGAACAAGAGCGCTCAAGTTTATCCCGAACACCCCAGCACTCGTGGCATGGGGGCTGAAGCCAACGACTTGCCATCTCTCAGATTTTGATAAACGACCGCACATAAGGTAATATTTTAAATTCACAAGCGTTGCTTAGCGCATATGAACAAGTTTTCAGCGTACAGGATAACAAATGCGAGTCTATTCAAAAATTACATCTTTGGAGCATCCACCCGCTATCAGACGGGCACCTTCCAAGATGCCCTCATAATACATTTCGGGCTTTCGATGCTCCTTGCCCGGTGGTGGTCCGTCCTTCACAAGCTTCTCACCATCCAGCTTGCCACAGTGCACCTTAGCACGGGCAAGGGCCCTACGGGCACCTTCAATACAGACGGAGCACTTGATGACTTCGATCCATGGACAGGCGTCCACCAGCCGCCGCACTAGCCCGAAGTAGCTCCCAGGCATAGCCTCATTCGGCCACAGCTGAGCTATAAGGCCCTTCATGGCCTGTTCGGCGACCTTGTGGAGCTCGACCAATTGCTTCAGTTGGTCGCTCAAGGGCACCGGGTGTTCGGCCTCAGCATACTGAGACCAAAACACCTTCTCCGTCGAGCTCCCCTCTTCGGCTCGGTAGAAAGCGGCGGCATCGGATACACTACGAGGCAGATCTGCGAAGGCTCCTGGAGAGCTCCGGATTCGGGTAAGTAACAGATAATTGACTTTTACATTCTTGCTTTGCATAAAGAATGCCTTACCCGCCGCTATATTCCTCATCGCTTCAATCTCCTGGAGGGCTTTCTGGGTTGCGGCCTTGGCACTCTCAAGAGCCGAGGCAAGCTCGGACTCTCGGGTCTTCGAGTCACGCTCCAAACTCTCGTGTTTTTCCACGAGAGCCTGGAGCTCTTGCCACACCTCCGCCACCCGCGCCTCTTGCTTCTCTCGCTTGGTGCGCTCCGCGACCGCTTTGCTTTCGGCCTTGGACACTGCTTCCTTTAGGGTCGCCACCTCGTTCGTGGCCTCTACAATACCCATGTTATTCCTGTCTTTTTTGCAACCAACTCCTTTCTATAAGGTATTACTTTAATAAGGTATTACTTACCTTCCTTGTCCTCGAGCTGCTTCTTGGCAAGGCCGAGCTCGTTCTCGGACCGCTCGAGGTTCTGCTTCAATGCATTGACCTCTGCAGTCAGTGCGGCAGAGGTCAGCAGCGCAGCCTGCATTCCCATATTGACATATTTATGTTAGACTCCTGCGTATATCTTTTTAGATCCTCAGTCCGGCTTTTCTATCCGAACACCGAACTAAGCATCAGGGGCTACTGTCTATGCAGTAATATTTTTACATATTCTAAACTTACCTCAAAGCCTGTTAGAAGGCTGGTACAGGCTTCGGTCAGCCCGCTCTTGGCGGACCGAACTTTCTGGATCACCGCACTCATAACAGTGTGGTGCTCCTCCTCGATGGAGGCGCTCTTAAGCGCCTCCAGAAAGCTATCCGATGCCTCCGGTTGGACGGAGGACACCGGCGTCTTACCCTTCTTACGAAGGGGCCGCTTGCCGGACTTCGGAACCGCTGAAGGTTCCGGTATGGAGTCTGGACAAGGGTCGGGCTTAGAGCCCCTGGGGGTCTCGCTCCCCTCGCGCCTGGAGTCCGGGAGGCTGCCTTGTGGTGCCTCCTGCGCCACCTCCTCTTGACCAGGCCCCCCTTGGGGCCCCACCTCGGCGTCGTCGGCGGAGTGAGGCGAGGAGGCGGCCGAAAGAGAAGTGCTCTCCACGTCGGACGAATTCAGGGACCCGCTCGATGAAGCGGCGAGCTCGCCCTTGGGTGGGCTGCATGATTGTTCGGCATTAGAGAACACTATGCAATGAATAAAAAAACCATGGGTATCCGGACACTTACGATCTCGCCAGGGGCTTGGCCCTCGAGGGCCACTCCTCCTCGCCGTCGTTGGCGTTGGTGGAGACGTCCGGAGGAAGGGTTCTTCCCTTCTTGGACCCTCCGGCCTCCCCAGTCGGGGCGGCCTTCCTTTTCTTCTCTTCCCCCCCTGGGGGAGAGGCTTCTTTTTCCTGCTCCTCGTTCTCAGGAGAGGATTCTGCTTCAGAATCTAACAGCACCTGGTGCCGGGAGCTCCTTCGAGTTCCCGTGGCCTCCTTCTTGGCCTTCTTCTCCGTCACCACGTGAGGTGCCGGAACCAGCAGCCCCGTCAAGCGGGCGTCCGCAGGTTCTTCTGGCAAAGGAGCCGGACAATTAATCTGTCCGGACGTCTCCAGCCAGTCCTGTCAAAGGTTAGGGAGTTTTAGATCCCGCATAGAGTCAAACTATGAAACAAGAATCCCATAAAGGGTAAAATAACTTACCTCGCTGGCTTGATGCAGCGAGCTGAATCCGCGATCTTCGGTAGCGGATGCGGGAGCTTCGGCGCCCTTGAACAGCACCTTACAGGCATCTTCGTACGTAGTGTCGAAGAGCCGGCTCAAGGTCCGGTGCTGTGCCGGATCAAACTCCCAAAAATTGAAGGCACGTTGCTGGCATGGGAGAATCCGGCGGATGAGCATAACCTGGACTACGTTGACAAGCTTGAGCTTCTTGTCCACCAGGTTTTGGACACAGGTTTTGAGTCCGGTCAGCTCTTCCGAATCACCCCACGTCAGGCCCGTCTCTTTCCATGATGTGAGCCGTGTGGGGGAGCCAGATCTGAAGTCAGGGGCCGCCGCCCATTTGGAGTCGCGCGGCTCGGTGATGTAGAACCACCCCGATTGGAACCCCTTTATGGTCTCCACGAAGGAGCCCTCAAACCATGTAACGTTGGGCATCCTGCCCGCCATGGCACCTCCGCACTCTGCCTGTCGGCCGCCCACTATCTTCGGCTTGATGCTAAAGGTCTTCAACCATAAACCGAAGTGGGGCTGGATGCAGAGGAAGGCCTCGCACACGACGATAAACGTCGAGATATTGAGGATGAAGTTTGGGGCCAGATCGTGGAAATCCAGGCCGTAGTAAAACATGAGCCCCCGGACAAATGGGTGAAGTGGAAAACCTAGTCCGTGGAGGAAGTGGGTGAGGAACACCACCCTCTCATGGGGCCTGGGGGTGGGGATGAGCTGCCCCTTGTTGGGGAGCCGACACGCGATGTCGCCGGACAAGTATCCGGCCTCCCGCAGCCTTTCGATGTGCCCCTCTGTGACGGAGGAGGCCATCCACTTGCCTCCCGCTCCGGACATGGCTGGAGAAGGTCGAGGAAGGATGTGCGGACTTGGGCGCTGGAGCTCGAGTGCGCAGGAATGGATAAGCAAAGGAGGAAGAAGGCGTAGGTGAAAAGGTGGATCCTTATCCCCTTATATGGACGGACGCAACTAAGCGCCCCCACCAGCCTGGTAAAACTCGCTTATCTCCCAAGCGTCGTAATCAATGGTGCGGTTGGGTTACCCACATCTGTATTGATGAGAATCCCGGAATAAGGGGGACACGATCTCTGCTTTGACAAGACGTGCCAAGGAAACCGCCTCGCTAAACGCGCTAAGGTGGTACAGTAAAAACGATTCGAACGAAGACTTGGCCGTGTCGTGATGGCACGCTGCGGAATACGTCAGCAGATTGATTTTGTGTAAATATTATTCTCTCTACGGTGTTATGTGGACATTATTTTGCAGAGCCGGACACTGTCCTTGTGTTCAAAATCTTCTATGAAGTATTCGGAGGAGGAACCCGCCTTGCAATGCTGAAGACAATATGCGCGCCGGACTCGTCGTCATTGAAGCCTGGTTCAGGGGCTACTGAGGGAGTCCTGGACTAGGGGGTGTCCGGATAGCCTAACTATCATCTTTGGCCGGACTCCTAGACTATGAAGATACAAGATTGAAGACTTCGTACCGTGTCCGAATGGGACTTTCCTTGGCGTGGAAGGCAAGCTTGGTGATACAGATATGTAGATTTCCTACCGATGTAACCGACTCTGTGTAACCCTAACCCTATCCGGTGTCTATATAAACCGGAGGGTTTTAGTCCGTAGGACGAACAACAATCATACCATAGGCTAGCTTCTAGGGTTTAGCCTCTCTGATCTCGTGGTAGATCTACTCTTGTACTACCCATGTCATCAATATTAATCAAGCAGGAGTAGGGTTTTACCTCCATCGAGAGGGCCCGAACCTGGGTAAAAACATCGTGTCCCTTGTCTCCTGTTACCATCCACCTAGACGCACAGTTCGGGACCCCCTACCCGAGATCCGCCGGTTTTGACACCGACATTTAGGTTTAACCAACAATGAGTGCAAGCATGAGTAGGATATAAATCACAGTGAACATAAATATCGTGGAGGCTATGATGATTTTGTTTCAACTACATGCGTGAACATGTGCCAAGTCAAGCCACTCGAATCATTCATAGGAGGATTCCATCCTATCATACTACATCACAACCATTTTAATAGCATATTGGCGCGCAAGGTAAACCATTATAAACTCCTAGCTAATTAAGCATGGAATGAGTAACTATAATCTCTAATGGTCATTGCAAACATGTTTCATTCATAATAGGCTGAATCAGGAATGATGAACTAATCATATTTACGAAAACAAGATAGGTCGAGTTCATACCAGCTTTTCCTCGTCTCAATCATTTCATCATATATTGTCATTATTGCCTTTCACTTGCACGATCAAATGGTGTGGATAATAATAATAGTGCATGTGCATTGGATTATGTTGGAATCTGCAAACATTTATTCAAAGGAGAAGAGAAGGTAATATGGGCTCTTTATTAGATCAACAATAATGCATATAAGAGCCACTCAACATTCACTGTGGTCTTCTCCTCTCGGCCCCCAAAGAAAAGAAAAGAATTTCAAAGAACGAGAAAAACTATTTACACGGCAAAGCTCCCAACAAGCAAAAGAAGAATGAGAAATATTTTTGGGTTTTCTTTACTACTACTGCTACAAGCATGGAAAGTAAACTAGCTAGAAGCTACAACTAATTTTTTTAGTTTTTCTCAAAGTTTTTCAAACACAAAAGAAGAAAGCAGGAAAATAAAATAAACTAGCATGGATAATACAATGAAAAAGTATGAACACTGATAACTAGAATGAGTGTGTGAACATGAATGTAATGTCGGTGAGAAATACATACTCCCCCAAGCTTAGGCTTTTGGCCTAAGTTGGTCTAAGGCCACCACTGGCCCGGATGATACCCGACATCATAGTTGGGGTCGTACTGTGCTGCGGCAGCTGCCGCCTGACGAGCTGCTTCCTGGAGACAAGCGGCCTCCGCTGATCTCTCATACTTGTTTGCCTCCTCTCTGGTTATAACATATCTCCCATTTGCCTGAAAGTTAAAGAAGGCAGGAGCAGAAAGGGTAATAATGATAGCACACCATCTGTCAAAGATTAGTCGGTACTGGAGGGACTGATCGTTCCTCTCAACAAACTGGTAACGAACCATACCATTATAATCTAGGAAAGCAGGTGGCAACTCAATATCATTTTCTCTTATGGATACACCAAGATAGTCAGCTAAACGAGTTGCATAAATCCCACCAAATAAATCTCCAACTTTACATTATGATGTAACCTCCGTGCAACAATGGCCCCCAAGTTATATTGCTTATCACCTAATACCACACTCTTGAGGACACTAAGATCTGGAACGCAAATGTGGCTATACTCGTGCTTACCGTTAATGCATCTACCTATAAAGAGAGCAAAGTAATGTATGGCAGGAAAATGAATGCTCCCTATGGTAGCTTGTGTGATATTTCTAGTTTCTCCCACAGTATGCTAGCAACGAAATCATTATATTCAGATTTGTGAGGTTCACTAAAGATGCCCCGCTATGGGATTTTGCAAGCAGTATTAAAATCTTCAAGGTCCATGGTATATGATTTATCATAGAGGTCAAATATAACAGTGTGAGTGTTGCACTTAGATGAAAATTCAAACTTCCGCACAAAGGAATTAGTGAGGTAATAGTATTGTCGGCACTTATCTGATACTAAGTCCTCAAGATCATACACACATACGCATCAAATTCATCATTGAAGCCTGCTTGGACCATAAATTCATCCTTGAAGCCTGCTTTTCGGTTTATTTTGTTATTGTTCGTTTCACTGATTTTACTGTTCCGGGTTGAGAGAGGAGTGATGTCTACTACACAACCTTCTTCTTGTAGACGTTGTTGGGCCTCCAAGTGCAGATGTTTGTAGGACAGTAGCAAATTTCCCTCAAGTGGATGACCTAAGGTTTATCAATCCGTGGGAGGCGTAGGATGAAGATGGTCTCTCTCAAACAACCCTGCAACCAAATAACAAAGAGTCTCTTGTGTCCCCAACACACCCAATACAACGGTAAATTGTATAGGTGCACTAGTTCGGCGAAGAGATGGTGATACAAGTGCAATATGGATGGTAGATATAGGTTTTTGTAATCTGAAAATATAAAAACAGCAAGGTAACAAGCGATAAAAGTGAGCGTAAACGGTATTGCAATGCTAGGAAACAAGGCCTAGGGTTCATACTTTCACTAGTGCAAGTTCTATCAACAATAATAACATAACTGGATCATATAACTATCCCTCAACATGCAACAAAGAGTGTCTACAAAGTAACTAATAGTGGAGAACAAACGAAGAGATTATTGTAGGGTACGAAATCACCTCAAAGTTATCCTTTCTGATCGATCTATTCAAGAGTCCATAGTAAAATAACAAGAAGCTAGCTATTCTTTCCGTTCAATCTATCATAGAGTTCGTACTAGAATAACACCTTAAGACACAAATAAACCAAAAGCCTAATGTCACCTAGATACTCCAATGTCACCTCAAGTATCCGTGGGCATGATTATACGATATGCATCACACAATCTCAGATTCATCTATTCAACCAACACAAAGAAATTCAAACAGTGCCCCAAAGTTTCTACCGAAGAGTCAAGACGAAAACGTGTGACAACCCCTATGCATAAGTTCACAAGGTCACTGAACCCGCAAGTTGATCACCAGAACGTACATCAAGTAGATCACATGAATATCCCATTGTCACCATAGATAAGCACATGCAAGACATACATCAAGTGTTCTCAAATCCTTAATGTTGGGAACGTAGTAGAAATTCAAAATTTTCCTACGTGTCACCAAGATATATCTATGGAGAAACCAGCAACGAGGGGAAGGAGAGTGCATCTACATACCCTTGTAGATCGCTAAGCAAAAGCGTTCAAGTGAACGGGGTTGATGGAGTCGTACTCGTCGTGATTCAAATCACCGATGATCCTAGTGCCGAACGGACGGCACCTCCGCGTTCAACACACGTACAGCCCGGTGACGTCTCCCATGCCTTGATCCAGCAAGGAGAGAGGGAGAGGTTGAGGAAGACTCCATCCAGCAGCAGCACAACGGCGTGGTGGTGGTGGAGGAGCGTGGCAATCCTGCAGGGCTTCGCCAAGCACCTGCGGGAGAGGACGAGGTGTCACGGGAGGAAGGGAGGCGCCAGGGACTCAGGTGTGGCTTCCCCTCCCTCCCCTCCCTTTATATAGGTGCAAGAGAGGGGGGAGGGCGCAGCCTTGCCCCTTCCTCCAAGGAAGGGGTGCGGCCAAGAGGGGGGGAGGAGTCCATCCTCCCCAAGGCACCTCGGAGGTGCCTTCCCCCCTTTGGACTCTTCCCTCCCCAAGTCTCCTTGGCGCATGGGCCTCTTGGGGCTGGTGCCCTTGGCCCATATGGGCCAAGGCGCACCCCCTACAGCCCATGTGGCTCCCCGGGGAAGGTGGACCCCCCCCCCCGGTGGACCCCCGGACCCATTTCGGCACTCCCGGTACAATACCGATAATGCGCGAAACTTTTCCGGCAACCAAAATAAGACTTCCTATATATAAATCTTTACCTCCGGACCATTCCGGAACTCCTCGTGACGTCCGGGATCTCATCCGGGACTCCGAACAACATTCGGTAACCACATACAAACTTCCTTTATAACCCTAGAGTCATCGAACCTTAAGTGTGTAGACCCTACGGGTTCGGGAACCATGCAGACATGACCGAGACGTTCTCCTGTCAATAACCAACAGCGGGATCTGGATACCCATGTTGACTCCCACATGTTCCACGATGATCTCATCGGATGAACCACAATGTCAAGGACTCAATCGATCCCGTATACAATTCCCTTTGTCTAGCGGCATTGTACTTGCCCGAGATTCGATCGTCGGTATCCCGATACCTTGTTCAATCTCGTTACCGGCAAGTCTCTTTACTCGTCCCGTAACACATCATCCCGTGATCAACCCCTTGGTCACATTGTGCACATTATGAAGATGTCCTACCGAGTGGGCCCAGAGATACCTCTCCGTCACAGGGAGTGACAAATCCCAGTCTCGATTCGTGCCAACCCAACAGACACTTTCGGAGATACCTGTAATGCACCTTTATAGCCACCCAGTTACGTTGTGACGCTTGGTACACCCAAATCATTCCTACGGTATCCGGGAGTTGCACAATCTCATGGTCTAAGGAAATGATACTTGACATTTAGAAAAGCTTTAGCATACGAACTACACGATCTGTGCTAGGCTTAGGATTGGGTCTTGTCCATCACATCATTCTCCTAATGATGTGATCCCGTTATCAATGACATCCAATGTCCATGGTCAGGAAACCATAACCATCTATTGACTAACGAGCTAGTCAACTAGAGGCTTACTAGGGATATGGTGTTGTCTATGTACCCACACATGTATCTGAGTTTCCTATCAATACAATTATAGCATGGATAATAAATGATTATCATGAACAAGGAAATATAATAATAACTAATTTATTATTGCCTTTAGGGCATATTTCCAACAGTCTCCCACTTGCACTAGAGTCAATAATCTAGTTCACATCGCCATGTGATTAACACTCACAGATCACATCGCCATGTGACCAACATCCAAAGAGTTTACTAGTTCACATCATCATGTGATTAAGACTGAATGAGTTCTGGGGTTTGATCATGTTTTGCTTGTGAGAGAGGTTTTAGTCAACGGATGTGAACCTTTCAGATCCGTGTGTGCTTTGCAAATTTCTAGGTCATATTATAAATGCTGCTTCCACGCTCCATTTGAAACTATTCCAAATGGTTGCTCCACTATACGTATCCGGTTTGCTACTCAGAGTCATTCGGATAGGTGTCAAAGCTTGCATCGACGTAACACTTTACGCCGAACTCTTTATCACCTCCATAATCGAGAAACATGTCCTTATTTACTCCAAGGACAATTTTGACCGCTGTCCAATGATCCCCATTCCTGGATCATTCTTGTACCCCTTGACTGACTCATGGCAAGGCACACTTCCGGTGCGGTACACAGCATAGCATACTATAGAGCCTACGTCTGAAGCATAGGGGACGACCTTCGTCCTTTCTCTCTCTTCTGCCGTGGTCGAGCTTTAACTCTCAACTTCATACCTTATAGCTCAGGCAAGAACTCCTTCTTTGACTAATCCATCTTGAACACCTTCAAGATCATGTCAAGGTATGTGCTCATTTGAAAGTATCATTTAGCGTTTTTTTGATCTATCCTCATAGATCTTGATGCTCAATGTTCAAGTAGCCTAATCCAGGTTTTCCATTGAAAAACACTTTTCAAACAACCCTATATGCTTTCCAGAAATTCTACATCATTTCTGATCAACAATATGTCAACAACATATACTCATCAGAAATTCCATAGTGCTCCCACTCACTTCTTTGGAAATACAAGTTTCTCATAAACTTTTGTATAAACCCAAAATCTTTGATCATCTCATCAAAGCGCACATTCCAACTCCGAGATGCTTACTCCAGTCCTTAGAAGGATCGCTGGAGCCAGCATAGTTTTTAGCATCCTTAGGATCGACAAAAAACTTTCTGATTGTATCACATACAACCTTTCCTTACGAAGACTGGTAAGGAAACTCGTTTTGACATCCATCTGCCAGATTTCATAAATGCAGCTAATGCTAACATGATTCCGACGGACTTAAGCATCGCTACGGATGAGAAAATCTCATCGTAGTCAACTCCTTGAACTTGTGAAAAAATCTTTGCCACAAGTCGAGCTTCATAGACGGTGACATTACCTTCCATGTTCGTCTTCTTCTTAAAGATCCATTTATCTCAATGGCTTGCCGATCAACGGGCAAGTCCACCAAAGTCCATGCTTTGTTCTGATACATGGATCCTATCTCGGATTTCATGGCTTCTAACCATTTGTTGGAATATGGGCCCACCATTGCTTCTCCATAGCTCGTAGGTTCATTGTTGTCTAGCAACATGACATTCAAGACAGGATCACCGTACCACTCCGAAACAGTACGCGTCCTTGTCGTCCTACGAGGTTCAGTAGTGACTTGATCCGAAGCATCATGATCACTATCATCAGCTTCCACTTCAATTGGTGTAGGTGCCACATGAACAACTTCTGTGCCCTGCTACACACTGGTTGAAGTGATGGTTCAATAACCTCATCAAGTCTCCACCATCCTCCCACTCAATTCTTTCAAGAGAAAGTTTTCCTCGAGAAAGGACCCATTTCTAGAAACAATCCCTATTGCTTTTGGATCTGAATTAGGAGGTATACCCAATCGTTTTGGGTGTCCTATGAAGATGCATTTTATCCGCTTTGGGTTCGAGCTTATCAACCTGAAACTTTTTCACATAAGCGCCGCAGCCCCAAACCTTTAAGAAACGACAACTTAGGTTTCTCCAAACCATAGTTCAAACGGTGTCGTCTCAACGGAATTACGTGGTGCCCTATTAAAGTGAGTGCGGTTGTCTCTAATGCCTAACCCATGAACGATAGTGGTAATTCGATAAGAGACACCATGGTACGCACCATATCCAATAGGGTGCAACTATGACGTTCGGACACACCATCACACTATGGTGTTCCAGGCAGTATTAATTGTGAAACAATTTCCATGGTGTCTTAATTGCGTGCCAAAGCTCGTAACTCAGATACTCATCTCTATGATCATATCATAGACATTTTATCCTCTTGTCACAATGATCTTTAACTTCACTCTGAAATTACTTGAACCATTCAATAATTCAGGCTTTGTGTTTCATCAAGTAAATATACTCAACATCTACTCGAATCATCTGTGAAGTCAGAACATAACGATATTCACTGCATGCCTCAGCAGTCATTGGACTGCACACGTCAAAATGTGTTACTTCCAACAGGTTGCTACCTTGTTCCATCTTACTGAAACCGAGGCTTTTTAGTCATCTTGCCCATGTGGTATGATTTGCATATCTCAAGTGATTCAAAATCAAGTGAGTCCAAACGATCCATCTGCATGGAGTTTCTTCATGCGTATACACCAATAGACATGGTTTGCATGTCTCAAACTTTTCAAAAATGAGTGAGTCCAAAGATCCATCAACATGGAGCTTCTTCATGCGGTTTATACCAATATGACTTACATGGCAGTGCCACAAGTACGTGGTACTATCATTACTATCTTATATCTTTTGGCATGAAAATGTGTATCACTACGATCGAGATTCAATAAACCATTCCTTTTAGGTGCTAGACCATTGAAGGTATTATTCAAATTAACAGAGTAACCATTATTCTCCTTAAATGAATAACCGTATTGCGACAGACATAATCCAATCATGTCTATGCTCAACGCAAACACCAAATAACAATTATTTAGGTTTAACACCAATCTCGATGGTAGAGGGAGCATGCCATGCTTGATAATATCAACCTTGGAACCACTTCCAACACGTATCGTCAGCTCACCTTTAGTTAGTCTCCGTTTATTCCGTAGCTTTTGTTTCGAGTTACTAACACTTAGCAACCGAACCGGTATCTAATACCCTGGTGCTACTAGGAGTACTAGTAAAGTACACATTAACATAATGTATATCCAATATACTTCTATCGACCTTGCCAGCCTTCTTATGTACCAAGTATCTAGGGTAATTCTGCTCCAGTGGCTGTTCCCCTTATTACAGAAGCACTTAGTCTCGGGTTTGGGTTCAACCTTGGGTTTCTTCACTGGAGCAGCAACTGATTTGCCGTTTCATGAAGTGTCCCTTCTTGCCCTTGCCCTTCTTGAAACTAGTGGTTTCACCAACCATCAACAATTGATGCTCCTTCTTGATTTATACTATCGCGGTGTCAAACATCGTGAATACCTCAAGGATCATCATATCTATCCCTGACATGTTATAGTTCATCACGAAGCTCTAGCATCTTGGTGGCAATGACTTTGGAGAAACATCACTATCTCATCTGGAAGATCAACTCCCACTCGATTCAAGTGATTGTTGCACTCAGACAATCTGAGCACAAGCTCAATGATTGAGCTTTTCTCCCTTAGTTTGCAGGCTAAGAAAATCATCGGAGGTCTTATACCTCTTGACGTGGGCACGAGCCTGAAATCCCAATTTCATCCCTCGAAACATCTCATATGTTCCGCGACGTTTTGAAAAAACGTCTTTGGTGCCTCAACACTAAACCGTTTAACTGAACTATCACGTAGTTATCAAAACGTGTATGTCCGATGTTCGTAACATCCACAAACGACGTTTGGGGTTCAGCACACTGAGCGGTGCATTAAGGACATAAGCTTTCTACTGTCCGCATAATCGCTACTATCAACTTTCAACTATATTCTTCTAGGAACATATCTAAACAGTGGAACTAAAGCGCGAGCTTACGACATAATTTGCAAAGATCTTTTGACTATGTTCAGGATAATTAAGTTCATCTCATGAACTCCCACTCAGATAGACATCCCTCTAGTCATCTAAGTGATTACATGATCCGAGTCAACTAGGTCATGTCCGATCATCACGTGAGACGGACTAGTCATCATCGGTGAACATCTTCATGTCGATCGTATCTACTATACGACTCATGCTCGACCTTTCGGTCTCTTGTGTTCCGAGGCCATGTCTGTACATGCTAGGCTCATCAAGCTAACCTAAGTGTTCTGCATGTGTAAATCTAGCTTACACCCGTTGTATGTGAACGTAAGAATCTATCACACCCGATCATCACGTGGTGCTTCGAAACGACGAACTTTCGCAACGGTGCACAGTTAGGGGGAACACCTTATTGAAATTTTAATGAGGGATCATATTATTTACTACCGTCGTTCTAAGCAAATAAGATGCATAAACATGATAAACATCACATGCAATCAAATAGTGACATGATATGGCCAATATCATTTTGCTCCTTTTGATCTCCATCTTCGGGGCTCCATGATCATCATCGTCACCGGCATGACACCATGATATCCATCATCATGATCTCCATCATCGTGTCTTCATGAGGTTGTCTCGCCAACTATTACTTCTACTACTATGGCTACCGGTTAGCAATAAAGTAAAGTAATTACATGGCGTTGTTTAATGACATGCAGGTCATACAATAAATAAAGACAACTCCTATGGCTCCTGCCGGTTGTCATACTCATCGACATGCAAGTCGTGATTCCTATTACAAGAACATGATCAATCTCATACATCACATATCATTCATCACATTCATCTTGGCCATATCACATCACATAGCATACCCTGCAAAAACAAGTTAGACGTCCTCTAATTGTTGTTTGCATGTTTTACGTGGCTGCTATGGGTTTCTAGCAAGAACGTTTCTTACCTACGCAAAACCACAACGTGATATGTCAATTGCTATTTACCCTTCATAAGGACCCTTTTCATCGCATCCGATCCGACTAAAGTGGGAGAGACTGGCACCCGCTAGCCACCTTATGCACCAAGTGCATGTCAGTCGCTGGAACCTGTCTCACGTAAGAGTACGTGTAAGGTCGGTCCGGGCCGCTTCATCCCACAATACCGTCGAAACAATATTGGACTAGTAACGGTAAGCATATTGAACAAAATCAACGCCCACAACTAGTTTGTGTTCTACTCGTGCAAAGAATCTACGCAATAGACCTAGCTCATGATGCCACTGTTGGGAACGTAGCAGAAATTCAAAATTTTCCTACGTGTCACCAAGATCTATCTATGGAGAAACCAGCAACGAGGGGAAGGAGAGTGCATCTACATACCCTTGTAGATCGCTAAGCGGAAGCGTTCAAGTGAACGGGGTTGATGGAGTCGTACTCGTCGTGATTCAAATCACCGATGATCCTAGTGCCGAACGGACGGCACCTCCGCCTTCAACACACGTACAGCCCGGTGACGTCTCCCATGTCTTGATCCAGCAAGGAGAGAGGGAGAGGTTGAGGAAGACTCCATCCAGCAGCAGCACAACGGCGTGGTGGTGGTGGAGGAGCGTGGCAATCCTGCAGGGCTTCGCCAAGCACCTGCGAGAGAGGAGGAGGTGTCACGGGAGGGAGGGAGGCACCAGGGACTCAGGTGTGGCTTCCCCTCCCTCCCCTCCCTTTATATAGGTGCAAGAGAGCGGGGGGGAGGGCGCAGCCTTGCCCCTTCCTCCAAGGAAGGGGTGCGGCCAAGAGGGGGCAGGAGTCCATCCTCCCCAAGGCACCTCGGAGGTGCCTTCCCCCCTTTGGACTCTTCCCTCCCCAAGTCTCCTTGGCGCATGGGCCTCTTGGGGCTGGTGCCCTTGGCCCATATGGGCCAAGGCGCACCCCCTACAGCCCATGTGCCCCCCGGGGCAGGTGGACCCCCCGGTGGACCCCCGGACCTCTTTCGGCACTCCCGGTACAATACCGATAATGTGCGAAACTTTTCCGGCGACCAAAATAAGACTTCCTATATATAAATCTTTACCTCCGGACCATTCCGGAACTCCTCGTGACGTCCGGGATCTCATCCGGGACTCCGAACAACATTCGGTAACCACATACAAACTTCCTTTATAACCCTAGCGTCATCGAACCTTAAGTGTGTAGACCTACGGGTTCGGGAACCATGCAGACATGACCGAGACGTTCTCCGGTCAATAACCAACAGAGGGATCTGGATACCCATGTTGACTCCCACATGTTCCACGATGATCTCATCGGATGAACCACAATGTCAACGACTCAATCGATCCCGTATACAATTCCCTTTGTCTAGCGGCATTGTACTTGCCCGAGATTCGATCGTCGGTATCCCGATACCTTGTTCAATCTCGTTACCGGCAAGTCTCTTTACTCGTCCCGTAACACATCATCCCATGATCAACCCCTTGGTCACATTGTGCACATTATGATGATGTCCTACCGAGTGGGCCCAGAGATACCTCTCCGTCACACGGAGTGACAAATCCCAGTCTCGATTCGTGCCAACCCAACAGACACTTTTAGAGATACCTGTAATGCACCTTTATAGCCACCCATTTACGTTGTGACGTTTGGTACACCCAAATCATTCCTACGGTATCCGGGAGTTGCACAATCTCATGGTCTAAGGAAATGATACTTGACATTTAGAAAAGCTTTAGCATACGAACTACACGATCTGTGCTAGGCTTAGGATTGGGTCTTGTCCATCACATCATTCTCCTAATGATGTGATCCCGTTATCAATGGCATCCAATGTCCATGGTCAGGAAACCGTAACCATCTATTGATTAACGAGCTAGTCAACTAGAGGCTTACTAGGGACATGGTGTTGTCTATGTACCCACACATGTATCTGAGTTTCCTATCGATACAATTATAGCATGGATAATAAACGATTATCATGAACAAGGAAATATAATAATAACTAATTTATTATTGCCTCTAGGGCATATTTCCAACACTTAAAGACTCAATCCGGTAAGATAACTTCAAAGGGTAAAGTCAATGCATTACAAGAGAGTAGAGGGGGAGAAACACCATAAGATCCAACTATAATAGCAAAGCTCGCGATACATCAAGATCGTGACAAATCAAGAACACGAGAGAGAAAGATCAACACATAGCTACTCGTACATACCCTCATCCCCGAGGGTGAACTACTCCCTCCTCATCATGGAGAGCGCCGGGATGATGAAGATGGCCACCGGTGAGGGATCCCCCCTCCAGCAGGGTGCCAAAACAGGGTCCCGATTGGTTTTTGGTGGCTAGAGAGGCTTGCAGTGGTGGAACTCCTGATCTATTGTGCTCCCCGATGTTTTTAGGGTATATGGATATATATAGGTGAAAGATGTCGATCAGGGGAGCCACAAGGGGCCCATGAAGGTGGGGGGCGCGCCCAGGGGGGTAGGGCGCGCCTCCCTGCCTCGTGGCCACCTCGAAGCTGCCCTGACGTCTTATCCAAGTCTCCTGGATTGCTTCCGTTCCAAAAGTAACTCTCCTGAAGGTTTCATTCCATTTGGACTCCGTTTGATATTCCTTTTCTTTGAAACACTGAAATAGGCAAGAAAACAGCAATTTGGGCTGGGCCTCCGGTTAACAGGTTAGTCCCAATAATAATATAAAAGTGTATAGTAAAGCCCATAAACATCCAAAACAAGTAATATAATAGCATGGAACAATAAAAAATTATAGATACGTTGGAGACGTATCAAGCATCCCCAAGCTTAATTCCTGCTCGTCCTCGAGTAGGTAAATGATAAAAACAGAATTTTTTTATGTGGAATGCTACCTAGCATATTTCTCAATGTAATTTTCTTTATTGTGGCATGAATGTTCAGATCCAAATGATTCAAGATAAAAGTTTAATATTGACATAAGAGTAATAATACTTCAAGCATACTAGCAAAGTAATCATGTCTTCTCAAAATAACATGGCCAAAGAAAGTTATCCCTACAAAATCATATAGTCTGGCTATTCTCTATCTTTATCACACAAAATATTTTATCATGCACAACCCCGACGACAAGCCAATAAATTGTCTCATACTTTTATGTTCTCAAACTTTTTCAACTTTCACACAATACATGAGCGTGAGCCATGGACATATCACTATATGTGGAATAGAATGGTGGTTGTGGAGAAGACAAAAAGGAGAAGATAGTCTCACATCAGCTAGGCGTATCAATGGGCTATGGAGATGCCCATTAATAGATATCAATTTGAGTGAGTAGGGATTGCCATGCAACGGATGCACTAGAGCTATAAGTGTATGAAAGCTCAACAAAAGAAACTAAGTGGATGTGCATCCAACTTGCTTGCTCACGAAGACCTAGGGCATTTTGAGGAGGCCCATCATTGGAATATACAAGCCAAGTTCTGTAATGAAAAATTCCCACTAGTATATGAAAGTGACAACATAGGAGACTCTCTATCATGAAGATCATGGTGCTACTAAGGATTGGAGCATTGTCCCTTCTCTCTTTCTCTCTCATTTTTTTGGGCCTTTCCTTTTTTTATGGCCTTTCTCCCTTTTTTATGGCCTTTCTCTCTCTTTTTTTTAATTTTCGACCGGAGTCTCATCCCGACTTGTGGGGGAATCATAGTCTCCATCATCCTTTCCTCACTTGGGACAATGCTCTAATAATGAAGATCATCACACTTTTATTTACTTACAACTCAAGGATTACAACTCAATACTTAGAACGATATATGGCACCTCTAAGTTCTTGGCCATCCGCCTCTCCCCATCCTTGCTTCTTCCTCCCTTCTGCCATGGCGAGAGGGCGCGCTGATGCTTCGACGGTGGCGGCTGTCACAGCCCTAGAATAATGTTTGTAAATAGTGGCTTTGCACCCATGCATCATGTCTAAATTTCTGAAAACTTGAATTGAGGAATTTTGAAAGCCTCAAAAACTTAATTAAAAGAAGGGCAAAGAACCCTAGAAATCTCATTCTTTGTTCCCAGATGTCCTTTGGCAATGTTTGAGAATTTTGGCAAGAGCTATATATCAAACCAAAATTTAGGAACATTTTTAAGGAATATTTTGGGACTTTGAATTTAAATCAATACTATTTTTGAATTTGAACTTATATTCAAATATATACTGAATATATGTTCAAATAACTGAAACAATTCTATGTGCTTTGGTATAATCCCATTGTGCTAAATAAAATGTTCAGGGGAATTTTGTCACTGTTTTTGAATTTGTTTTATTTAGAAACAGTGGCAAAAGGAAGTAAATTAAACAAAATAGAAGAAAAATTAAAAAGGAGCAGAGGCCTACCTAACTTACCTGGCGCCAACAACCGGCCCAGCACCGCAGCTGGCCGGCCCAGCCCACGACCGCCTCCTCCCTGTCGTCTTCCTCCCTCGCCAGAAGGACGAAGGTGCGTGGCCGCCCCGCACCGGCCACCTCCTGCTTCCGCCGACACCCTGGGTGACCCCAGACGACGCCACGCACCCCCTGGCTCCTTCTCGGCTCTTCCCGCGCCCATCCCCCTCCTCTGTCTCTCTCCCTCGTTCTCTCCCCGTTTGCATCTGAGAACGGCGACGAGCACCACCGCGGACACCGACATCCCCACGCCCATCTAGCTAGCCCACGAGCTCCGCCTCGCTGCGGCGCACCTCTACAACCAGTCCCACAAGCCCGGACGCTCTGCAACGTCTGCTCCATCGCCTTCTTCTTCCACGGGCACCGAAGGCCGCCGTCGTCGATTCGCCGGCCACAACGCTTCTCCGACATCGCCGTCGCCTCTGCTAGCTCCACTGTGAGCTCCTCTCCAATTCCCCCTTGCTCTCCTCCTCTAGCCTGTCCTCTAGCCGCTGTCACCGCCAGAGCCGTGAGCTCGGCTCCGCCGGCCATGTCGCCGCCGTGGCTTTAGCCACTGGAGCTTCCACCTGAGCACGCCACCAAGCTCAGAATGGCCTCACGTGCCCGTAGATACGAACACCTCCCCTTCCCATGCATCGTAGCGCCACCCGCGCCAAGCCACAGCTCCGGCCACCGCCCAGCTACTCGCTGGTGTCATTTCCGGCCTCCCCGCGTCCAGCCACTTGCACCACCGGACGTGGCGCACTCCCAGGAGTCGGGCAAGCCCAACCGTGCGTCGAACCATCGCCTGACGGTGACTTCCGAAGATCTCCGCCACGGTTTCAGTCACCGGCGGCTAAACGCCAGCGAGCTGACGTGGCGTCAGCATTAGCGACTAATGACGCCACTAACCCACCCCAGGCTCACTGACACACGGGCTCATGCCCTAATCAAACCCAGTTTTATCTCTGTTTAGATTAATTCATAACCACAGTGGCCCCACGCGTCAGTTTTGACCATGCTGACATGGATGTTGACTGGCCCCACATGTCATGTTGACTTTGCTGACGTGGGTGTTGACCGGACCCACCTGGCAGTGTCACTAACCAGCCCGAGTCACTAACCAGTGGACCCCACTGGTCAGGTTTGACCTAGAGGCGCCCAGTTGACCTGCTGACATCAGGGTGATGTCATGCTGGCGCAATATGTATTTTCTGGATTTATTCTTTGACAGGAAATTCCAGAAAATGCCCAAAACTCTTAAAATTCATAGAAAATCAACCGTAGCTCCAAATCAAACAAATTATATATGAAAAATGATCAGAAAAATGCAATCTATCCATCTGTACCATTTTCATGCATGTCAGAACAATTTAACCTTGATGTTTAGGTGAAACAAGGTAATGCACTAATATGACCTCTTAAAATGGGTTTGCATTTGAATCTTTGGTTCAAATGGACTCATCTCAATCTGTTCTAGCTTGCATTAGCCCAAAACACATTCATATTGCCATGTCATGATCATGCATCATATTGTACATTGCATTGATTGTGTTCTCCCTTGTTTGCCGATATTTGTCCCCTCTCAGTACACGACGTTTCGGCGATGAGTTCGATGACACCAATGAAGAACTATAATATCTTCAGAAGTCCTAGGCAAGCAAAACCCCCTTGTTCATTCCGATACAATCCCACTCTCTCGCTCCTTCTCTCTTTTACTGCATTAGGACAACAACGAATCATCTGTTACTTGCTTCGGTAGTTGAACCCTTTATCCTCTACATGACCTGTCATTGCCACAGTAAATAGATGAAACCCACTAGCATGAGTAGGAGTTATTTGAGCCCTGATGTGCCTACTCATACATGCTTATTTGTGATGCCTGCTACTGCTTAGAGTTGAGTCAGGTCTGATTCATTGAGGATGAATCAGAGGTGTGTGAACATGTCCTACTGTGTGTGAGCTAAGTGTGTGAACACGATTTGGTAAAGGTAGCGGCGAGAGGTCATGTAGGAGTACATGGTGGGTTGTCTCATTGCAGCCGTCCTCAGGAACTGAGTTCTGTGTTTGTGATCCATGAAACAGTTACTACCACGCATTGGGCCCGAAACCAATGGACCTTCTCGGCTTCTTAACCACCCTTGTTCTCTGTCCAGGGGTTGCAACTAGTTTCTGGTGTTTGTAGGATATGTGTTGGAGGCCGTGCGTAGCGCTGACCCTAGGGGTGGGCTATGATGCGGTAGATACACCGTGGCCCGGTGTACCGAATGGCCGTTTGGTATCTCGGGAACCCTGCACACATCGTTCGGGGCCGTATGTGGAAACCTCGGCCGGACTCCCTGCGGATGGAACCTGAATAGGCGATAAACCTGGACTAGAGTCTTGAATGTTTAGGTAGGCTGTGGCCGACACCCACGTTGGGCTTCCGCTTGAAGGTTGCCGACTACATGTCGTGTAAACGGCGGTAAGTGGTGAGAGCGTGTGTGATGAAGTACACCCCTGCAGGGTTAACATCATCTATTCGAATAGCCGTGTCCGCGGTAAAGGACTTCTGGGTTGCCTGTACAATTCATAGAAAAGTGAAAGTGGATACTCTAAAATGCGCAAGATAAGCGTGAGTGCTATGGATGGCGTTCTCGTAGGGAGACGGGAGCGGATCCATAGTGGTGTATTGATATGGTGAATATGTGGAGTCGTGTGCACCACCTCAAAAGAGTTACTTGCAGTCCTAGTTTAGGATAGCCACCGAGTCAAAGCTGGCTTGCTGCAGTTAAACCCCACCACCCCTTTGTTGATAATGATGCATATGTAGTTAGTTCTGATGTAAGTCTTGCTGAGTACATTTGTACTCACGTTTGCCTATTTTATGTTTTTGCAGAGAGACGTCAGTCTCTCTACTAGTTCCGCGTGGACTTCGACGTTTAGCTTGATACCTCAGCTACGATCTTGTGCCCTCGGCAGGATCAGGCTTCTCAGCCTTTTTCATTTGTAGATGTCTGTACTCAAACATGTTAAGCTTCCGCATGTGTTTGATTTGTATGCTCTGAATGTTGGGTCATGAGACCCATGTTGGTAATATCTCGCTCCTCGGAGCCTAATGAATAAATACTTGAGTCATAGATTTATGTTGTGATGCCATGTTGTATTCGCACATATCGAGCATATTGTGTGTATGTTTGAAATGCTTGGTATGTGTGGGATCCGACAATCTAGTTGTTTATCCTTGGCAGCCTCTCATATGGGGAAATGTAGTCTAGTGCTTCATGAGCCATGGTAGTCCGCTACAGCCCGGTTCACCGGAGTCCTGCTAGCCCAGCACTACTGCTCAGGACATTTTACTGGCCGGCATGTGTTTCACTTCGTTCCTCTGTCTGTCCCTTCAGGGAAATGTCACGCGGTGACATCCGGGGTCCTGCCTAGCCTGCTACAGCCCGGGTTCCCAGAGTCCTGTTAGCCCAGTGCTACAGCCTGGATTCACACGCTGCTGACCGACATGCTCGAGGTTGATTCATGTACTTGTCCCCATGGGTTAGTGCCGCTTTGGGTTCACGACTAGCCATGTCGGCCCGGGTTCTCTGTCATATGGATGCTAGCGACACTATCATATACGTGAGCCAAAAGGCGCAAACGGTCCCGGGCCATGGTAAGGCGACACCCGTGGGAATACCGTGCGTGAGGCCACAAAGTGATATGAGGTGTTACCAGCTAGATCAATGTGACTTGGAATCGGGGTCCTGACAGCTTTGGTATCAGAGCCTGACTGCCTGTAGGATTACCAAGCCAAACCGGTCGAAGTTGTGTCTAGAAATGCTTTAGTTATGTAAGGGAATTGATTGGGGAAGGGTACGTAAGGCTCTTTTTACTCCTTATACCTCATGGCCTTCTGATCTGAGTCAAGCTCTTCTCTTCTACGGGGATTAAGAACTAGGCTTCTCATCTTTCTATTAGGTTGGCGTGTTACTAATCCATAGACTTATAGGATTGTTGGTTTCAAATCTCAGTTCAGTTTCCACCACTTCTGTGTGTTCATAGTTGGTCTCGGAACCTTGATATTGTGCTTCTGAGCGGTTATGCCACCATTTTTGCAGGATGTCTCAAATCATTTTGAGCATTTACAGCCGTTATGCTATCCGAGTCATCCCAGGTTTCTAAACTATCTGATGCATTTGCAAATTCTTCCTTCATGTTCACGGTGTCCTTTTGGTCAGAATAAGCACACTAATCGTCTGCTGAGGTACTCCTTGCCTCGGCATATATGTTGGATCTATTATTATGAACCTAGGTGTTTTAGGGAGTCACCTAGCAATCTAGCCATGTTCTGTGTTCCCCGTGTGATGATTCTGGCCAGCATTCTCGAAAGCATCCTGTGATGTTATTAGTTAGTAGGTATTCTATTCCTGGGTTCTTGAACCGGAGATTCACCCAACTTACCTCCTGTTGATAGTGTTTGCTAGTTCCTTTAGTATATTAGTAACTTTGCGATAGTCCTCGAGGTCCGTGGTATTTCCTCCTTCCAAATACTATGAACCGCTTATGGCAGAAGTTCCTCGTTGAACCGAGGGATCACAATCAGAGTACTCTTGAGGAATTCTCCATTCATAATTGTGAATCTGCCAGTTCTACCCTTTCCGCATGGGTTATCCGGATGAAATGTTGAGCTTCGCTCGACATACTAATCTATGCCTCCACAACTCAGAAAAACATATGTTCCTTTGAGTTGTCCCTCTTTAGTTGTTTTCTGACCTCCATCTATCAATTGGTAATCAAGAGTATGCATGCATTCGTCATCGATGCCTATTATTCTTGTGGTCCGTCAAGCCATTCTATTCCGGAATGACTGGGAGAAACAAACTCCAGTACCTTATCCATATCCAGGATTGGGTTAAAGCAGTTGTAATCCGTAGATCAAATGCAATCAAGCTTTTGATTCTGTTCTATCCTGAAGTATTACCCACTTTATGTCAGGAACGTCATGAGAATTGCACCTTCTCTTATGAATTCTTGATGCAGTGGTACTCTCGCCATCATCGTTCATTCCTCGGTCCCGTGTTGTTGTAACAGAATGCCGACAAGTGAACGGTGATGTGTGAAATCGATACTCCTAGCAACCTCGTTGCTTGGTAGTTAATGGACAATATCCTCATTCTTAGCGTGTTGGATATTAAGTCATCGTCCTAAGATTGATCGTGCTACCTAGTCCTTATTTCCAGTGCACTCTTCGATCAATGAGTTAGGATTGTGACAATCCCTCGCTCTTTTGATCATATCACCTTGCCCTGAAAAACAAGGTTGTTCTCGAGCTTAGTAACATACCGGTGGTTCGTGATTTTCCGAATATCTTCTCGGAAGTATTACCAGGTTGTTCCCTGACTGTTATGTTGAGCTCGTGATCATGTTGGTTTTCCTCCAAACCACCCATTCTCCAAGAATCTGTGTGGGATGCCCTGAGCTAGTTGGTTAAGCCAAACAACAACTTGGAGAGTTGGAAGATAAAAGCTTGTCTGACTTAGTTCATTTTAAGGGATATCTTTTTGTGTGTGTGTTGAAGAAAGATGATACCTTCACCAATTGGTCCTCATGATCAGTTGTTGGATCTGTTGTCCTGCCAAAACTTTGACTTGAGTATGGGCTATCATCAAGTCAAATCAGAACCAGCGATGTTAGTAATGTTGTCTTACTCGTGGTTGATCCCTTGAGCATACACCATTATATCTTTTGGGTCTGACCAATGCCATTACCGTGTTCACATGATGGTGGAAGTCCAGTGATATGGAAATTCTGATGAGTTGCTATTGAGCCCATCAGCAGCATTTTGTCTCCCCTATGATTCATGTTGAACATCAACCTAGTGTTGAAAACTTTGTAAGCAATGCCTTCGTGTTCCGTTCATGAAGCTTATGCTTGGATGGAAGAAGTGACCTCCTCGAATTCATGTGCATTTGGTGCAAGTTGCCGCCGTGAGTTCGAGTAAGATGGTTTTTATTTCCTCTGGTACCATCCCAAGTCAATTATGCATGTGCGAATGTATTCTATGGTTTGGTAGATTAATTACATCCACTCCATATGTATTCCCTAGCACACCAAGCCACTGATTGACTTGTTCAAGGAAAAGAAGTCTATGCTTGGGATCTAATCCATGGACTTGCGTAAAGACTTTGAAATCCTTGATGATGGTTCCCGACCAGAACTCGATAGTGTTTTATTATGAGACTACTATGTGGCCATTCTTGTCTTGGACAACATGCTCACATGTATGTAGCAGAACCAGCTCATGTTTTGGAGCTTGCTATCGTAGTTCATATTCCGAGAATCTCGCAACGTCATCTCATCGATTTGTGTTGCAACCTTTCTTTTCGGACATGCTGAGTCTGAAGTATCCTATCACCAATCGGATCTGAATCTCAGGCAGATATGATGGTTGGAACATTCCCAACAGTTGCATTTTGTTCCTAGCTTGCACCGCCATTGTGCCAATGCCCATGGGCTGCCCTCTCAGTAATTGCTTTTTAGGATCATCTTCAAAAGTGGTCCTACCATGGGTCCCATCCATTTCCGATGATAAGCAAAATCATCCATCGCGTTGTCTTCAACAAGGTAGTCCACATCATCCATTCGAATCCGGATATGCCATTCCTTTGAACTCCGCCAAACGATTGATTGTGATTGCCTTAGGCTGGTATTAAGAGTTTCAATGATCTCCGAATCAAAAGTAATTCTTTTTGCCACTTAAGGGAATATTTATGCGAGTCACCTTCCTTAAGATGTCTCGTTATGGTATCATGGCAACTCAACTCCTCGCTACGTTGACAACCGTTCACCACCTTCTTAAGTGTGGAATTGTGTCTACATAGTGAACCTTCGTCATCTGTTACACTCCATCCCTCTGGATGTATGTTTCATGTCTCAACTCGAGAAATGTTCAATGTCTCATTCCGTGAGTTGATCGTCGGTTATCCGATCTTCGAGAAGATCGATCCTTCTAGAGTTCTCCCTTTCCTCTCGTTGTCATGATAGCTGGAGTTCTCAGAGCTAGACGTCGAGACAAAGATGGTGATCGCATCAACGTTCTTATGAGATGCAACCTGGATGGTGAAGGTTGTATTAGCTTGTGTCTCTCTGTCTTCTTACCTCACGTCTTGAATCTCAGGACGAGATTCTTGTTTACGGGGTGAGTTGTCACAGCCCTAGAATAATGTTTGTAAATAGTGGCTTTGCACCCATGCATCATGTCTAAATTTCTGAAAACTTGAATTGAGGAATTTTGGAAGCCTCAAAAACTTAATTAAAAGAAGGGCAAAGAACCCTAGAAATCTCATTCTTTGTTCCAAGATGTCCTTTGGCAATGTTTGAGAATTTTGGCAAGAGCTATATATCAAACCAAAATTTAGGAACATTTTTAAGGAATTATCTTGGGACTTTGTATTTAAATCAATACCATTTTTGAATTTGAACTTATATTCAAATATATACTGAATATATGTTCAAATAACTGAAACAATTTTATGTGCTTTGGTATAATCCCATTGTGCTAAATAAAATGTTCAGGGGAATTTTGTCACTGTTTTTGAATTTGTTTTATTTAGAAACAGTCGAAAATGGAAGTGAATTAAACAAAACAGGAGAAAAATTAAAAAGGAGTAGAGGCATACCTAACTTACCTGGCACAACCAACCGGCCCAGCACCGCAGCTGGCCGGCCCAGCCCACGACCGCCTCCTCCCTGTCGTCTTCCTCCCTCGCCAGAAGGAGAGAGGCGCGTGGCCACCCCGCGCCGGCCACCTCCTGCTTCCGCCGACACCCTGAGCGACCCCAGACGACGCCACGCACCCCCTGGCTCCTTCTCGACTCTTCCCGCGCCCATCCCCCTCCTCTGTCTCTCTCCCTCGTTCTCTTCCGGTTTGCATCTGAGAACGCTGACGAGCACCACCGCGGACAGCGACATCCCCACGCCCAGCTAGCTAGCCCACGAGCACCGCCTCGCTGCGGCGCACCTCTACAACCAGTCCCACGAGCCCGGACGATCTGCAACGTCGGCTCCATCGCCTTCTTCTTCCACGGGCACCGAAGGCCGCCGTCGTCGATTCCCCGGCCACAACGCTTCTCCGACCTCGCCGTCGCCTCTGCTAGCTCCACTGTGAGCTCCTCTCCAATTCCCCCTTGCTCTCCTCCTCTAGCCTGTCCTCTAGCCGCTGTCACCGCCAGAGCCGTGAGCTCGGCTCCGCCGGCCATGTCGCCGCCGTGGCTTTAGCCACTGGAGCTTCCACTTGAGCACGCCACCAAGCTCAGAATGGCCTCACGTGCCCGTAGACACGAACACCTCCCCTTCTCATGCACCGTAGCGCCACCCGCGTCAAGCCACAGCTCCGGCCGCCGCCCAGCTACTCGCTGGTGTCGTTTCCGGCCTCCCCGCGTCCAGCCACTTGCACCACCGGATGCGGCGCACTCCCAGGAGTCGGGCAAGCCCAACCGCGCATCGGACCATCGCCTGACGGTGATTTCCGAAGATCTCCGCCACGGTTTCGGTCACCGGCGGCTAAACGCTGGCGAACTGACGTGGCGTCAGCATTAGCGACTAATGACGCCACTAACCCACCCAGGCTCACTGACACACGGGCCCATGCCCTAATCAAACCCAGTTTTATCTCTGTTTAGATTAATTCATAACCACAGTGGCCCCACGCGTCAGCTTTGACCGTGCTGATGTGGATGTTGACTGGCCCCACATGTCATGTTGAATTTGCTAACGTGGGCGTTGACCGGACCCACCTGGCAGTGTCACTAACCAGCCCCAGTCACTGACCAGTGGACCAGACTGGTCAGGCTTGACCTGGAGGCGCCCAGTTGACCTGCTGACATCAGGGTGATGTCATGCTGGCGCAATATGTATTTTCTGGATTTATTCTTTTACAGGAAATTCCAGAAAATGCCCAAAACTTCTAGAATTCATAGAAAATCAACCGTAGCTCCAAATCAAACAAATTATATATGAAAAATGATCAGAAAAATGCAATCTATCCATCTGTACCATTTTCATGCATGTTAGAACAATTTAACCTTTCTGTTTAGGTGAAACAAGGTAATGCACTAATATGACCTCTTAAAATGGGTTTGCATTTGAATCTTTGGTTCAAATGGACTCATCTCAATCTGTTCTAGCTTGCATTAGCCCAAAACACATTCATATTGCCATGTCATGATCATGCATCATATTGTACATTGCATTGATTGTGTTCTCCCTTGTTTGCCAGTATTTGTCCCCTCTTAGTACACGATGTTTCGGCGATGAGTTCGATGACACCAATGAAGAACTATAATATCTTCAGAAGTGCTAGGCAAGCAAAACCCCCTTGTTCATTCCGATACAATCCCACTCTCTCGCTCCTGCTCTCTTTTACTGCATTAGGACAACAACGAATCATCTGTTACTTGCTGCGGTAGTTGAACCCTTTATCCTCTGCATGACCTGTCATTGCCATAGTAAATAGATGAAACCCACTAGCATGAGTAGGAGTTGTTTGAGCCCTGATGTGCCTACTCATACATGCTTGTTTGTCATGCCTGCTACTGCTTAGAGTTGAGTCAGGTCTGATTCATCGAGGATGAATCAGAGGTGTGTGAACATGTCCTACTGTGTATGAGCTAAGTGTGTGAACACGATTTGGTAAAGGTAGCGGTGAGAGGCCATGTAGGAGTACATGGTGGGTTGTATCATTGCAGCCGTCCTCAGGAACTGAGTTCTGTGTTTGTGATCCATGAAACAGTTACTACCACGCATTGGGCTCGAAACCAATGGACCCTCTCGGCTTCTTAACCACCCTTGTTCTCTGTTTAGGAGTTGCAACTAGTTTCTGGTGTTTGTAGGATATGTGTTGGAGGCGTGCGTAGCGCTGACCCTAGGGGTGGGCTATGATGCGGTAGATACACCGTGGCCCGGTGTACCGAATGCCCGTTTGGTATCTCGGGAACCCTGCACACATCGTTCGGGGCCGTATGTGGAAACCTCGGCCGGACTCCCTGCGGATGGAACCTGAATAGGCGATAAACCTAGACTAGAGTCTTGAGTGTTTAGGTAGGCTGTGGCCGACACCCACGTTGGGCTTCTGCTTGAAGGTTGTCGAGTACATGTTGTGTAAACGGCGGTAAGTGGTGAGAGCGTGTGTGATGAAGTACACCCCTGCAGGGTTAACATCATCTATTCGAATAGCCGTGTCTGCGGTAAAGGACTTCTGGGTTGCCTGTACAGTTCATAGACAAGTGAAAGTGGATACTCTAAAATGCGCAAGATAAACGTGAGTGCTATGGATGGCGTTCTCGTAGGGAGATGGGAGCGGATCCATAGTGGTGTATTGATATGGTGAATATGTGGAGTCGTGTGCGCCACCTCAAAAGAGTTACTTGCAGTCGTAGTTTAGGATAGCCACCGAGTCAAAGCTGGCTTGCTGGAGTTAAACCCCACCACCCCTTTGTTGATAATGATGCATATGTAGTTAGTTCTGATGTAAGTCTTGCTGAGTACATTTGTACTCACGTTTGCCTATTTTATGTTTTTGCAGAGACACGTCAGTCTCGCTAGTAGTTCCGCGTAGACTTCGACGTTTAGCTTGATACCTCAGCTACGATCTTGTGCCCTCGGCAGGATCAGGCTTCTCAGCCTTTTTCATTTGTAGATGTCTGTACTCAGACATGTTAAGCTTCCGCATGTGTTTGATTTGTATGCTCTGAATGTTGGGTCATGAGACCCATGTTGGTAATATCTCGCTCCTCGGAGCCTAATGAAGAAATACTTGAGTCATAGAGTTATGTTGTGATGCCATGTTGTATTCACACATATCGGGCATATTGTGTGTATGCTTGAAATGCTTGGTATGTGTGGGATCCGACAATCTAGTTGTTTATCCTTGGCAGCCTCTCATATGGGGAAATGTAGTCTAGTGCTTCATGAGCCATAGTAGTCCGCTACAGCCCGGTTCACCTTAGTCCTGCTAGCCCAGCACTACTGCTCAGGACACTTGACTGGTCGGCATGTGTTTCACTTCGTTCTTGTGTCTGTCCTTTCAGGGAAATGTCACGCGGTGACATCCGGAGTCCTGCCTAGCCTGCTACAGCCCGGGTTCCCGGAGTCCTGTTAGCCCAGTGCTACAGCCCGGATTCACACGCTGCTGACCGACATGCTCGAGGTTGATTCATGTATGCCTGTCCCCATGGGTTAGTGCCGCTTTGGGTTCACGACTAGCCATGTCGGCCCGGGTTCTCTGTCATATGGATGCTAGCGACACTATCATATACGTGAGCGAAAAGGCGCAAACGGTCCCGGGCCATGGTAAGGCGAGACCCGTGGGAATACTGTGCGTGAGGCCGCAAAATGATATGAGGTGTTACCAGCTAGATCGATGTGACTTGGAATCGGGGTCCTGACAGCGGGGAGGGTCTCCGCTCAACAATGCGTCCCTCCTCCCTAAGAGCCCGTGGAGGCGGAGCCGGCTGTGAAGAGAAGGGGAGGGGCGCGGCCGAGGCCGCCGTGGCGCTCGGGTAAGAGGAGGACAGGGCAGCGCGTCGGCCTCGCCTCCGCCGGTGGTCCCTCTCTCAATGGAGGGCCACGTCAGGGATCAGCCCTGCGAGTTCTTCATCAAGCTGCACCGGCCGACACGTCGTCACCTTCGCCTCCCTACCCCATTCGCTCAGGAGATGGATCTCGATCTGCCGCAAGCGATGAGATTGCATATGAGGGGCTGTGGAAATAGCGGCACATGGGCCAATGTTGATTTCCCAGCTCCTCATGTCATGTATCTCTTTCGCGGACGGAAAACCTTCGCTCGCATCTACAGGCTGATGGCGGGGCTCATTCTCTATTTCAAATTAATGGAGAATGGCCTCCTCTCCGTCAAGGTCTTTGGAGACTTCGGGATTCGCCTGAAGTGCTGCGTGGAGAGCTCCTCTGATGACGAAGACTCTTCCTCGAGCGAGAGTGACGAGGAGGACAGCGGCAGCGACGACGAGGGTAGCAGGCGAGAGGATGACGGGTCCGACTAGGTGCCGGACCCGCCGTCCCAGGGCGGTGTCGGTAGCAGCAGCATCTGCAGCATGCCCCTTCTCCCGGTGGGGCCGGCTCCTTGAACTTCTCGGGGTCGCCTCCTTGGGCGGCTAGCGCGGGGAGGCCGGAGAAGGCGAAGAAGGCGGGTGGCGGGCCGTCAAGTCGGAGTAAGATGGCACCGACGCCTTAGTAGTGTATTGACGGACCGATGCCTCATCTTCCAGCTCTTCCCCCGACACCATCATCACCTGCCCTCCCTCGGGCGGCCACCGACATGTTCTCTTGGTGCCTTCTACCGCTCGTACCACGCCTAGGCACTCCTTTTGCCCTCTTGCCTTCTTATTCCGTTTCCTGAGGAGAGGGACAAGAAAGGGATTATGGGCACCTTATCTTTTTTTAGCTTCTAAGCCTACGGGCCTTAGTTTGATTTAAAACTTGTAATCCCCTTGCTCATGTTTACATTCCGTATGAACTGTACCTGTATGGAACATATTAATGAAAAAGGGTGCTTGCCGGGTCTTGGGTGTGTGAGCAAAGCTCATACCAAGGAACAAATCGTTGTTATTTTTAAAATAAACATCATTGCCCGGAAGTAGGCCTTGCCGCTCCCCTACTTCATTTGGCCATGCTCACGCCTTTGGCGGAGGCAGGGGCGAAGTAGGGGTGGGCCCTACGCTTGCTTCCTTGCCGCCGCGGCTACAACCAAATTCCGAACCAAGAAGAGGTTCTCGGGTGGCAGGAATGAAGGGAGCACGGCAGCCTTGGAATAAAACGAGGCTTCATACGTCCCAATTTCATACGGAAATTCATAACAGGGGATAAGAAAACTTATCTGAACCCACAGCCCCCGGCAACCCTACCTCGCCGTGGGTGGACCCTCGTGTTTTTAGCCCCTGGCAAACTTGGCTTGTCGGGGCCGGAGCGCCGACTTGTTCTCTTTCTCCCACATAGCTCGGCAGAAATATCCATGTACCCTGCGGACCAAAGAAGACGGAAAGGAACAGAGAGACGCAAACTCGACCTCCATGCTAGGGGTTAGTCGCCGCTAAGCACTATCAACCCTAACCGAGGGAGAGACTTATCCTAGCTTGCATGCTATAACTTAGGGCGCCAGCGCTTCGTTTATTTATGCTCAGGGTCTACGCCTGGCTTTGTACAAAGGGTTACATGCCTTGTCGGCAAGGCTTGTACAAAAAGTGGCTTGCCGGGGGGCCTGGCAGCCGCGCCTTATGAGTAAAACTTGTGAAGATGCTCGATGTTCCAGGAGTTGCTCACAAGAATGGCATCTTCGGTTTCCAGGCGGACTGCACCGGGCCTGGTGACTCGTGTTACCCGATAAGGGCCTTCCCACTTCGGCATCAACTTGTTGGAATTCTTGGCCGATTGAACGTGCCGAAGAACAAGGTCGCCTTCTTCAAAGCTTCGGGCATGAACCTTGCGGGTATGGTAGAGGCGCAAGGCTTGCTGGTAGCGTGCTGCTCTCATAGCCGCCCGAAGACGATCTTCCTCGAGGAGCGCCGCATCATCTTGCCGCAGTCGCTCTTGCTCAAGCTCATCATAAGCGAGCACTCGAGGTGACCCGTATATGAGTTCTGTGGGGAGAACTGCTTCTGCCCCGTATACCAGGGCAAAGGGTGTCTCGCCAGTGGCTCGATTTGGCGTCGTTCTGATCGACCAAAGACCGCCGGCAACTCATCAATCCAGCGCCTTCCGCTCTTGTGCAGCCTGTCAAAAGTCTTCATCCTCAGGCCACGCAACACTTCAGCATCTGCCCTCTCTGCTTGGCCGTTGCTCCGTGGGTGTGCCACGGAAGCAAAACAGACCTTGCTGCCGAGGTCTCCAATGTATTGCATGAAGGTGTGTCTTGTGAACTGCGTGCCGCTGTCAGTGATGACTCTGTTCGGCACACCAAAGAGGCAGACTAGCCCCTTGAAGAATTTGACGGCTGACTGTGCGGTCATCTTCCTCACTACTTCCACCTCCGGCCACTTTGTGAACTTGTCGATTGCAAGGTACAAGTACTCAAAGCCCCGACGGCGCGGGGAAAAGGGCCCAGTATGTTGAGCCCCCAGACCGAGAATGGTCAGGAGAGAGGGATTGTCTACAAGGCTTGAGCTGGCTGATGAAGCTTCTTCTAATGGAACTAGCACGCTTCACACTTGGTTACTAGTGTCGTCGCATCCTGGAGGGAAGTGGGCCAGAAGAAACCTTGCCGGAAAGCCTTGCCGGCAAGCGCCCTTGACACTATGTGGGAGCCACATATGCCTCCATGTATCTTCGCCAACAGCTCCAGTCCTTCCTCCCGGGGGATGCACTTCAATTTCACTCCATTTGGTCTTTTTCTGTACAGAACATTGTCAACGAACTGGTACAGGGCAGACTGGCAGGCTACTTTTTCTGCTTGTTCCTGCTCCTCAGGAAGCTCCCCTGTTTGGAGGAACTAGACGATATGCTGCGCCCATGCTGGAGCCTGTGGCTCGACGGCAAGGACCAAAGGCATTTCCTCTGCCGCAGGAATGGTTGCCTCCACGGCAAGGGCTTGGCGCCCCGCCAGAGTCGGTTGTCCCATGGCAGGCTCGGCATCCACGGCAATATCTTCGCCGGCGGCTCCAGGGAGCTTAGCAGGGAAGTACTTGTCGGGGCCTAACTTCCTCCGCTTGTTCTACTCTGTTGATGGTTCAACAGATGGTTGAGTTAACCGAAGCACAAAAGTACCTGGTTCCACAGGTAGCTTGAGGGCGGCGTGCTTCAACAGGTAGTCGGCGATGTCGTTCTCCATTCGGAGGACATGCTCTGCCTGTATACCGTCAAAGCGCTCCTACAGTTTTCTCACTTCATCCACATAAGCTTCCATCAACGAGCTTTGATAATCCTTGTTGATCTGCCTGACCACAAGTTGCGGATCGCCCTTGATAATGAGCTTTTTGACCCCGAGGTCTGCTGCGATCCTGAGACCGGCAAGCAATCCCTCATACTCAGCAGTGTTGTTCATTGACATCTCCCTGGGAAATTGCATTTGGATCACGTACTTGAGGTGCTCTCCGGTGGGTGCGACAAGCAGCACACTAGCACTGGTGCCTTGTAGCGAAAAAGCCCCGTCAAAGTACATAATCCAATTGCGACTCATTTCCTTGCCGGGGAGAGTGGTCTCCTGGATTTCTTCATCAGGCGTCGAGGTCCATTCGGCAATGAACTCCACCAAAACATTGCTCTGAATCGTCGAGGTGCTTTCGACCTTCAACCCAAAGCTTGACAGCTCCAAGGCCCATTCCACAATCCTCCCCGTTGCATCTGGGTTATGCAGTATCCGTTGCAACGGGAGGCGGGTGATGACGGTGATCTCGTGTGCTTGGAAGTAATGATGCATCTTCCTCGAGGCCATAAGGAGGCCGAAGAGCAATTTCTGCACACCGGAGTACTTCGACCTAACCCCATGCAAGAGGGAGCTGACGAAGTAAACTGGGAGCTGCATCATCTTCTTCTCTTGCACCACTTCACCTAGTTGCTTGGGCCCTGTCGCACTGGTATCAGATCTTGCCGGGGGCTCAGCCTTGCCGGGACCAGACCTTGCCAGGGGGGTTCTGGCTCGCCATCCGTCAACTCTGCCATTGTCGCTGCCTCTTCGTCGATCTACCTCTGCGCCACCAGTGCGGTGCTAACCACTTGATTTGTTGCTGCCAAATACAGCACCAACGACTCTTGTGGTTTGGGCGCAACTAACACTGGGATGGAGGAGAGGTATTTCTTCAAATCCTGCAGCGCTGCCTCTGCTTTCGGGGTCCACTCCATTGGGCCCGCCTTCTTCAAGATCTTGAAAAAGGGAAGGGCACACTCAGCGGACTTGGAGATGAATCTGCTCATGGCGGCAACGCAGCCAGTGAGCCGACGTGCATCCTTGATCCGCTTAGGTGCCTCAATCTGCTCGATGGCCTTGATCTTGTCTGGGTTGGCCTTAATCCCATGCTGCAACACAAAGAACCCGAGAAGCTTGCCAGACAGGACACCGAAGACACACTTCTCAGGGTTCAACTTGAGGTTGATCTTGCGCAAATTTGCAAACGTCTCTTCCAAATCTTGCACAAGTGTCGCCTTGTCCTTGGTTTTGACCACTATGTCATCCATATAAGCTTCCATATTTCTATGTAGCTGGGGCTCAAAACCAATTTGGACTGCTCTTGCAAAGGTCGAGCTAGCACTCTTCAACCCGAAAGGCATCCGTAAAAAGCAATACGTACCACATGGGGTGATGAATAATGTCTTCTCTCATCTTCTCTTGTCATGAAAATTTGGTGGTAGCCTGAGTAGGCGTCAAGGATGATAGCAGGTTGCATCCGACCATGGTGCCAACAATTTGGTCGATGCGCGGCAACGGAAAAGGATCTTTTGGACAAGCCTTATTGATATTTGTGTAGTCAATACACAGCCTCCATTTCCCTTTTGCCTTGCGCACCACCACCGGATTGGCCTACCACGTCGAATGGAGTACCCCTCTTACCAAGCCTGCCGCCTCTAGCTTCCTGATCTCTTCCATGATGAACTCTTGCCTCTCCAGAGCTTGCTTCCTGACCTTCTGCTTGACGGGCTGCGCATGAGGACAGACAGCAAGATGGTGCTCAATCACTTCCCTGGGAACGGCGGGGATGTCGGATGCTTGCCACGCAAACACATTGACATTTGCCCACAGGAAAGTGATGAGATCGCCTTCCTATTTGTTGTCGAGGGTGGAGCTTATGGTGAAAGCCCCTCCCGTGATGTCCTCTCTGACGGATACCTTCTTGGTCTCTAGTGGTGCAGCTTTGGACTTCTTGCTCTTGCCGGTGGAGCTCTCTGGCACGTCCTCGATGAGAGCACAGCACTCCGGAGAGGTGCACTTGCCGGAGTGGGTGTGAGAGGTCTCGCCGGTCTTCTTCCCTCCCGGGATTCCAGCAGCAGGAGCAAGTGCCCTAGCGGCAGCTGCTGCAACTGCTTCCCGGTAGAGTTTGTCGGTGCAGGTCAGCGCGTCCTTCTTATCGGAAGGGACGGTGATGATGTTCATCGGCCCCGGCATCTTCAGCGTGTTGTAAGCGTAATGCGACACCGCCATGAACTTGGCGAGTGCCGGGCGGCCGAGTATCCCATTGTAGGCCAAGGGGATCTCGGCCACATCAAAGACAATCCTCTCTGTCCTGCAATTCAGCTCTCCCCCAAACGTCACGGGCAGCGTGACCTTACACTTTGGCTGGCTTCTCCCCGGATTGACCCCTTGAAACGTGCCCGTCTCTTCGAGGTCTCCATCAGGAATCTGCAGCCTTTTGACCACGATCAGTGAGATCAAGTTCAGACCGGCCCCGCCATCAACTAGCATCTTCGTCACCCGGAGGTTACGGATTGTTGGTGAAACCAACAACGGCAAACACCCGACCGCAGTTGTGCGATCAGAGTGGTCCTCGGTGTCAAAGATGATAGGCGCGCTGGACCACTTCAGTGGCTTCCGTGCATCGAGTGACAGCTCCACCACTGTGATCTCACATGCCCACTCCTTGAGTTGGCGGTGAGAGGTGTGCAGCGAGGCGCCACCATCGACGCACATGGCCTCTGTAGCTTTCTGAAACTCGTGGTCGCCGGACTCATCGTCCTCGTCATGATCATCATCTTCCTACTTCTTATCGCGGCCCCGGGCGGGCCTCTCTTGCTGGTTATCGTTGCCGCGGCGGCCTCCCTGGCCGCCACGCTTCTTGCCGGATCCTACGGCACCGTCTTAACCCTTCTCCTTGTACCGCCTCTCATATTCTGCTTTCTGCTTCTCAGCGAGCAGCACAACTTGTCGGCAGTTTTGGAGGTCGTGGCCCTTGGTGCGGTGGATCTTGCAATACTGCTTGTCGGAGCTTCCCGGCTTGTCGGCTGCCGCCAAGGCCCGGCAAGCGGACACCCAACAACTTCCTTGACGGGGTCGCTCGCCTTGGCCTTCTTGGCGGTGTCGGTGTCGTCGGACCCCTCGACAGCAAGTATAGTCTTGCCTTTGCGCTTCCTGTTACGGCGCCGGCCCTTCTTCGTCGGTGCAGCGGTGTCGTCTTCCGTGGAGTCGGTTTTCGCGTCGGCGTCTTCGCCGGGGTACTTCCTCCTCTCTTCCGCCCGAGTGCACCTATCGGCCGAACATAAAGTTTGGTCACATCCCTGACCTTGCGCATCTTGCAGTTATGCACATTCTGATGGAATGCACTGATCGCAATGGCGGGATGAACATCTGGGATGTTATACTGCACCCGGCTGAACCTTTGGATGTACTTGCGCAGGTTTTCTCCTTCCTTCTGGGGGATAATATGCAGGTCGCTTGCCTGGCCATGAGCTTGATGGCCTCCAGTGAAGGCGCCAACAAACTCATGGCACAGATCCGACCAAGAGGAAATGGAGTCCACCGGCAAGTGCATTAACCATGACATGACATTGGGCCTGAGCGCAAATGGGAAGTAATTGGCAAGCACCTTATCGTCGCGGGCTCCAGCAGCTTGCATCGCGATGGTGTAGATGCTGAGGAACTCTGACGGGTGAGTCTTGCCGTTGTACTTCTCGCCAACGCCGGGCTTGAACGTGCGGTGAGAGGGCCACTGGAACCGTCGCAGCTCATGGGTGAAGGCCGGATAACCCACCTCGTAGGGTAGGCCACCATAGCCTCCCGGTGCCGGGTGGTCCATAGTGGGCCCTGCCCTCCTGTCTGATTGGTGGCATGCATCACGCCGGCGCTCGATGGTGGTTCGAGCGTCTTCAAGGGCTCGCTCCCGAAGAACTTGACGCTGCTCGCGGTGGGTCTGCGGATCGGACGACGCTACGGAGATATCATCACGAGCATCACTGCGACGGATTGACACCCGTGGTGGCTGGCGTGGGGGAGGAGAGTGCACTGTGGCTGCATCGCCCCCGACCATCCCACCGCTGGCATGCGGTGGCTCGACGGAGCGATGGCCTATGGGCCCCGCTGGTCGCGGCTCATCCTTGTTGGTGATGCCGACGAGGCCCCGGACAGTGGCTCTCCACTCGTCGAGCCTCTCCGCAGCAGGAGGGAAGTCGAGGAGCAGCTGCGCGCGCGCCAGAGCTTTCACTGGTGTGGGCGGCGGCGAAAGCTGCATGGATCATGACGCGCTTCGACTTCTAACTATGTTAGAAGGAGCTCTATCACGGCCCTGCGGCTGCCCGCCATTTTCACCAGCACCTCGGCGTGCATGTTGGCCTTCCTCATCCCGCGAAGGACGCACGGGACTCTTCCCAGGGCGGCGCCTAGGGTCACCAGCGTGGTGGCGCTGCTCATCACGCACAACTTGAGAAAAGTGCGCCGTGGGCGCTGGCGTTAGTATCTTGGAGGCCGCCGCGCCGCGGTCGGGTGGCATGGCGATGCCCTTGGAGGGCCCTGCACTGCCTGCGGGGGGGGGGGCAACTCCGTCTTTGGAGTTTGCGGCGTGTGGCCCGTCGACCGGCGCACGTACGACGCCGCTCGCCAGGTCTGGACTGCCTGGGTGATGTAGGTGTTCGTGGGCCGCGCCACGGGTTCTTTCCGCGACCGGCCTGCTACTGGTCCGCACCAGTACAGGCAGTCCGGTTCCGGATGAACCGATCACCATGGTCGTCTTGGGAGCCATGGCAACGAAGAGTTGTTCGATTCACTGCTAAACCAGATTCTCACAACTGGCGCCCCTACCTGGCGCGCCAAAGATGTAGGTGGAAATGACACCTATGGGATCACAGGAATCCCTACTACGGTTGTGGGGCGCGGGGTCGTGAGAAGAGCGGGATCAGCAGTCAGCACAAACGCAAGGGTCGTTTACCCAGGTTCGGGCCGCAAGGATGCGTAATACCCTAGTCCTGCGTTGGTGTGTATATCAGTGTTCTTGGAGTTTTTGAGCTAGTTACGATGAGTGTAACTTGTCCAAGGGTCCGAATCCTTCTCCTGGGTGCCTTGGCCCTCCTTTTATAGTCAAGGGGATCGCCACAGTGGCACATAGGAGGTGGCATCGGTGTATTGTGGCTAAGCTTATCGCTTAGCCATTACGGGACAAGACGCATTTAATGCACCCCTTAGGTGTCCCTCTCACTTTATCGCCGCCCCGCCCTGCTTTGACACCCGCCCGGGCCAGCGAGGCGTTCAGTGCCATGTAGGCTGGCTGGCTGCTGAGGTGGCGTGGTGGTAGGGCCTTCAAGAAGATTTGCATGCCACCATGTAGGCATGCGCTGAGTTGGCTTGGAAGCCTCACGTCAACACGCAGGTGCCTGCCTAGCTGGTGGGCTGGCAGCTGCATGGGAGCGGTGGTGGAAACTTGGCGGGCGTGGGCCTGGCTGTGGCCCCACGGATGTCCTTGGCAAGATCCTTGCTGGGGCCCCGGCAAGGGTCTTGCCGTGGCGTTGTGGTCGTCCCTGGCAAGGATCTTGCCAGAGGTCTTGTGGGTTTTCTCGGCAAGGATCTCGCCGAGGTTCGTCGTCTTCTAATCCTCATCAGTCTTGGAGTGTTCGTGATCTTCACAAAGATCTGCATGCCACTATGGAGGCGCCTCCCGAGCCTTGTTCCCAACGTGGTTGGTGGTGTTGGAAAA